>NC_056524.1:176852289-176959615 GCF_019175285.1 Sceloporus undulatus
CGGCACCAGGCAAACTTGACTGCTGAACCTCTGGAGGGGCCACAGACTCTGCTCCAGCAGAACTAGGGCCAACCTCTGGCTCCTCCATTACAGGTTCAAGCCCCAGGGGCTCTGGCTCCTCCATTACAGGTTCAGGTCCCAGGGGCTCTAGCTCATCCTCTGAGTCCTCCAAGCCGTCCTCCAGGCTGGGCATGACAGTGCCACTGATTCACTTGTTTCTAACACTGCGTTAAAAGTACAAAAATACAAAGCACTTTTCACTCAGTGCTGGGTGGCCAGCTCTGGAGGGGAAGGGACACAGTCTTGCACATCCTAGCCACAACAAAAACAAACCAGTGGCTGGAAAAGAGTTCAAGATCTCTGGGAACCAAATTGTCTGAGCAGGAAAGTTTTAGACCCTCTCACCATCCCACTCACTTGCTGAGACTCAGAGGAAGCTAGAGCTCTTCTGCCATCTCATGAGTGCAAAGAGTAAATTATAAGTCAGGTTTTGAAGCAATCCTGACCCCACTAAAAAGGTAAAAGTAGTCTCTTGACATGAATGTCTAGTCGTAACCGACTGTAGGGGCAGTGCTCATCTCCGTTTCTAAGCCAAAGAGCCAGTGTTGTCCGAGGACTGCTCTGGTAGTCATGTGGCCAGCATGATTGCACTGAATGCTGTTACCTTCCCACTTAAGTGGTACCTATTTATCTACTTGCATTTGCATGCTTTCGAACTAAGTTGGCAGAAGCTGGGACTAGTGATGGGAGCTCACCCAATCATGCAGCACTTGGGCCTTGAACTGCCAACCTTCCTATCTTCCAATCATCAGAACTGGTATCTTAACCACTAGCCCACTGCATCCCCTATATCCCCTGACCCCACTACTTGTTCATAATGTTGTTAGAATCAATAGAAAGCTAAAGACCCTTCTCCAATCTTCAGGAGCAGAGCACCTAGGTTAGCAGTCAGCTTTGAATCCTCATGGCCATCCCATGGATTGTTGTTAGCATCGCTAGCAGGGGGTCATTACTGAAACACCTCTTTTACTTCCATTTGCAAAACTGAGTTAGATGAAAGGCTTGAAATTTTCTTCTCACTCACGTAGTTACTGGGAGAAACCTTGGGCTCTTATACTGCTCCACAGTCTTCAGGCAAAAATTTGGATTAGAAGATGGATTTGAAAGATCCTGTCCATCCACTTTGATAGTGCTCAAATGGGAAGGAAACTAAAGCTCTTCTTCCACTCCACAATCTGCTGGACTAAAGCTGCGTCAGTAGTCAGGTTTTGATGCTTCTCCCCAACCTCTGTTCAATATTGCTGGGACTAGGAGGAAGCTAAAGCTCTTCTTCCACCTAACAACCTGCAGGATCAAAACTGGGTTAGAAAGCAGGTTTCAAACCTCCTTTCAAGCCCACCAATTGTTCTAAAGATTGCTGGAATAAGAAAAACGCTAAAATTCCTTCTCCCATCTGTGGCACCAATGCTGTGTTAGCATTTTAACTTACACAACTCACTGATTTTGTTCCAATATTGCTGGCATGGAAAGGAAACTGAAGCTAGCCAACAAGTGGTAGCCTGCCTTATTCTTCCGCTTTGTTCTTCCGATCAGAAGGCCTGTAGCTTCCTTCCCATTCCAGCAATATTGTTGTTTGCCAGGGAGAAGGCTTTGTGGGTTGCAGCAGGAGGGCATCCAAGAGCTACATCATTTTTGGCCAATCGACCATTTCCTTCGTAGGAGCCTTGGCAGGCTATGTGCAATTTGGGGGAAATCCTAGGAACAGCAGACAATTAGTAATGGCCTGGTTGAGGGAATGTGAGAGGGACGGAAGAAGGCCAGATGAAGACTTCACTTTAGTCCACTCTGGGGCTATAAATTCAGCTGCTCAGAGCTCCTGCTGCCTCCTTGTCTTTGGACTTCCACTTTGAATCTTTAGAACTGTGGGCTCTCAATCTCTGTCACACAGAGAGATGCACCAATTTCCTCCTCCAACAAATGGATTTTGGATTTTCTCCCACTTCTCTATAAAATAAGATCTATACTAAAGAGAAGCATTCCTGATTCAGTAATGTTTTTCTACCGCTTCTGCTCTGATTTTCCTTTGTTTTTGAGATTTGCATTAAACCTTATGCTGGAATTTAGCCAGTTTGTAACCCATTTTTTTTATTCATTAACCTCACATGTGTTTGTGCACACACACACACATGCTAGGGCTGCATGGTGCCATGGCTAAGAAAATGTAATTGAGAGGTCCAATATTGGAGAGATCTCCTGTCTACTTATTTAAGAAATTATTTTTCTGCACAGCAATATTCTGTTTACATTAGAAATGCAACCACATCTGTATCTACTCAGAAGTAAGCCCCAATGACATCAATAGGCATTATTCCTAAATGGCTGTTGGAATGCATGGATTTCTTTATAACAATTATGTTTTTTTCCAACTATACCTTAACCAATTATTTCAGTCAGCTCTTGGAGGTAAAAGTATTAAGCACTTTATTTCACCACACTCACTCACTCATACACCCACCTCCAATTTTATCATAACAACAACTCCATGAAGTAGGTCCAACAGTGAGTGATACCTTATGGGGAAGGTGGGATCTGACATGGTCTATAAGGTGCATTGGACGGGGCAAGGGGTGAACACACAGTTTATGCAGTGACAATGGATCTAAGAGAAAGCTGTAATTTTGAGCAGCATTTCGTTAAAAGCATTTTGACTTTACGTATTATATAATATTATATTTATTGTCAATCTTTATTGTTAAAGTTGTTTGGGGTCTTTTGCATTTTTGTTTTTTCAGGCTTTCCTGAAACCATAAATTACATGGTTTCTCTGCTTAAAATAGGAGTTCTCACATTCTACCTCATTAATAGTTTTTGCCCCCTTGTTGCCTGGTCACAACCTTTTGACCGTACTCTGGTTTTGCTCCATCATACTATATGTGTCTCACTTGTCATCTGTAAAATGTTGAAGGGTTTGAAACAATGGCCTTATGCCCTCCCTATCCTGCACATGTGATCAGATCAAAGAATTCCTGTTCGTTGGTTTTTCTGTACCTAGTTTTTCTGACAATCCAAAGGCAATGCCTTTTAGACTACTAGAAATAAACAGTCTCTAGAACTTCAAACTGACAGATGCCATAATGAGCCACCCACAAGTAGGCCAATGGGGAATCGACTGCAGGGAGCAAAAAGGAAAAAAAAGATCAAGGCCATTGAATACATTTCCTTTTTAATAAAATTTTTATGCCAGGTGGTTGATAACTGACTACAAGACTCATAGATACTAAGTTGGCATGAGTATCTTTTGTAAGACTATAGGATCAAGCTATGCACTGAACTCATTCTTGAAACCTGAGCATTTCTGAATTCATGCCACAAATCCCATAGCCCATTAACAAAAGTGCTGTAGTCAGACATAAACACCTTCAAATATTAATTCCCATCATGTTCTTAAAATATCTGGCTAGTGTTACATAATAATTCCAACAGACCACCATATAAGATAATGACAGTTTAAATGTGAGAATGCTTTGGACTTGAAAAAAGAAAATGCATTTCCAAAATGAAACAGTTACTCTTTGAAAGATATATAGTTTTTAAAAAAAAACAATGAAAATGCTCATATTAATAAGGCAGACTTGCAAAGTGTCTTTAGACCTTGAATAAGATACGTAGTTAAGTAATAGCTGAGATTCAAGCATATGAGGAGTTAAAATGAAGCCACCCAATTTGGCTTCCTTAAGAGGTTCATATGCTTAAAATAGGCACACAATCAAGGCCTCAAACTTCAATTTTCTGTTCTGTAATGTCCCTTGAATGATGTGAATAGCTTCAATTGCATCCAAGACTTCCAGTGAGATTCACAAAGCACCTGTGGGCATCTTCTTTTCATTGTTATTAATCTGGATGGTAATACTTTCATTTGACAAAAAGGACTGAGCATCTCAAATTAATTTCCGTTTGTAATCTAGCGCACCTCTTAGGGCATGTACAAAGTTTCTTTTTCTCAATACTGGAAAGCCTGTCTTGAAAAAGTTGTAATCTGAAAGACATGAAGCTTTGTAAAAGTAACTGATAGTGGCCTTCTTTTATCTGTACTTCAGAACCCTTTAAGAAGCAGATTCCTTGAACCTGCCAAGTACACATATTGGCCTGTTACAGACTGCCAAAATAAAGCTGCTTTGGGTCTCTTTGGAGGTATGCTATTTAAATGATGCATGGGTCCTAAGAGTCCGGAGGTCGTGCCAAAGCCACACTCCATTCCTAAGCACTGTAGGGCAACTTTGGTGCAACTTCCAGATTCTTAGGATGCATGCCTCATTTAAACAGCATACCTTCAAAGAGACCCAAAGCAGCTTTATTTTGGCAGTCTGTAACAGGCCATAGATACCCTTCTACATCCCTTTGATGAAAAATAAATGTAAGCAGACTTCAAGCAAGAGTGATATTTATAATATCACTCTATGGTCATCTGCAAAGAAGTAAACCCCCAGAATAGGCATAAAAGGGATTATAAACACATTGCAATTCTGTCCACACTTCACTAGGAGAAAACCCTACAATGTGTATAGGATTGCACTGGTTTGGTCATAGCTTGCAATCCTGGCTCTGAGTGACTGCACAAACCACAGTTAACTGTTCAGATATCATAGCAAACTGTTACATGGCAAATCAAGAAGTGTTCTATTCAGGCAAACAAAAAAGAGAAGGAAGAACTGCAAAACTTGTGCCCACCTAGAACCATAGATGAAATAGGCATTTGAAGATATCAATGATTCTCCTTAATGTAAGGACTGGAAAAAATGGTGCCAGAAAAGATTTTGTGTCTCCCTGGACCACAAATCAGTCTTGGTCATATGAATACACACACACACACAGTGTGCAGCCTTGGTGTCCACTGGGGTTTGGTTCCAATACTATGTGTGGATACCAAAATATGTGGATGCCCAAATCGCATTAAATCCAATGGCACAGCAAAATGGTGTCCCTTATATAAAATAGCAAAATCAAGGTTTGCTATTTGGAATGTATATACCTTTGGACTATTTTCAAACTGTAGATAGTTGAATCTGGGGATAAGAAATCTGTGGATACTGAGAGCTGACTATATATAAAGTTGACCCTCCTTATCCACAGATATTTTATCCACAGATTCAAGCATCCATGGCTTGAAAATATTTTTTAAAAAGTATAAATTCCAAATAGCAAAGCCTGATTTTCCATGTAAGGGACATCATTTTGCTATGCCATTATATTTAATGGGACTTGAGCATTCATCGATTTTCTTAACCACAGGGGATCCTGGAACTAAACTCCAATGGATAACAAAGACCCACTGTATATATATCCAGGAATGAAGGATAATGGTGCCAGATACCAATAAGGTTAGAAAATCAAATTATAATATTAGCTTCAGTATTATTACCTTTCTTTTGATCACTTATCTGTTAGCAAAGACAAGATTTGTAGAGACTTCTTTAAGTTTAAATTCCAGTCCCACCATTGGTTACTTGCATATATTACAGAAGTGAAATAAACTTATTACCAAGTATGTCTCCACCTGATAGTAACCAATCTAGTATGTTATTTTTAAAAATGCAGTTATACAACCCTATATTCGCAATAAAAATGCACCCTGTCGAAATTTGGCAAATGCCCAAGTAGAAAAAAAATGTAACAAAATTAGAATGAAAGAAATATAGTCAGCAAGGAAACAGAAAATGCACAGAAGATGAAAATATAATAAAGTAAAGAGAAAATGCTCACTGCAAGACTGAATACTGAAAATGCTAGAGGCAAACAAGTAATTCTAATAATGATTACTGAACAACAACAAATGAGTTGAAAAGGAGAGACACAAGATAAATAAAAAACCAAAACTTTTCCCAAGAGGCAAACAAAATCTATAGTTAAAGGGAAGAAAAAACTGAATTTTGTTAACACAAATGTACATAAAGGGAACTAAGCTGGATGTAATCTAAGCAATTTAAGAAACAGCTTCAGGGATGTTTTCGTATTGTTTGCTTTTCAGCTCAAGAAGAAATGACTTGTGAGAAGGAAAGGGACTAAATAACCACAGGATGACAAGTCCAGAAAGTCGTGAACTTCTTCTTCTTTTATTTTTTAGTAGTGTAGGGCCTAACACACGATAATTTTGTAAGAAAATTATTTTGTATAACCAGAAATATATTGGAAACATCCCACATCTCACAATGGAAGTTTGTTTTAATGTGACTTGATGAGAATGAAATGTCTAGAAATTAGGATCCACAAAGAAAAATGGTTAGTGTTTTCCAAAAAATTTAAAGATGATAAACAATCTCTATTTGCTTGTGGTTTTCACACACACACACACACACACACACACACACACACACACACAATGCAGTGTTCCTGGAATGCCACAGCTCTGGAGATTGAAACCATTTTTTAAACAGAGGAGCTATTGTAAATCCAAATAGCCACATCCCTCTTCCAGGGAGCATCAGCTGTCCTAATAGCTCTGTGATGTCAAGTCTAAACTTATGTATTCACTCAAAACTGTTCTGGGAACAAAGAATGTTTTAAACATAGCATGGATGAAACAATAAAACTAAAGGCTTATCTACTGTGCACAATATTACAGTTCAAATGTAGTGACTTGCACTACATGCCTATGTATCTAGTTCTTTGAATTTCAGTAGATTAGAGGTGGATACAGCCGTCTTTCGTCTCTTCTCCAAAAAACCCCAAACAAAACAAAAATGCCAAGTTTTTATAAACATTTCCCCACATTTCACCATGTGTCACAGATCCCTATGTGATATGGCTAATTTGGGATTGCTAAAATAAATAGTTGAAGGGGATCAGCTTAGCTTTCTTATAAAGAATTCTAGTACATCAGTACGAAGAGAGGAATAGAGATTTGGTTTGGATGTGAGAGACCTAAGTACAAGTGTGTGCCTTAGCCACAAAAGGCTACTGGTTACATAGAACAACTTACCAACTTTTCCCAGAATGTTTCCAACACTCTTTGCAGAATGATAAAAGAAGATATGTTATTTTATACACAGTGCTCCGGGGACAACTGCTACACAATGTACAGTCAGCTCTCCATATCCAAGGATTCTTTATCCACGGATTCAACCATCCACAGCTTGAAAATATTCAAAAAAGATATAAATTGATTTTGCCATTTTATATATGGATTACCATTTCACTACACCATTGTATTTAATGGGACTTGAGCATCCACGGAGCTTGTTATCCACCCGGGGGGGGGGGGGGGTCAGGGATCCAAACTCAGGGAATACCAAGGGCCCACTCTATTTCCCTATTAGGGAATACAGTGTTATTATCTTTTCTGGTTCTTGTGCTATCTGTTTTAAAATATTCATTCCAGCTATTGTTAGGCTTATGATTAACTAAATCAAGCATAGTTTGAGAAATTGGCCTGCTTAATAAACCACAACAAAAGCTACCCACAGCTTCAAGTTTGGCTGAAACACTAAACAACAGTTAATTCCAAAGGAATGTGTTGTTTTGTACATTTAATAAGTTTAGAAACAGCTAACTACAAATTTTGTATTTTTCACCACATATGAAGAATTCATTTACTAATCATGCCCATTAATTTTCCAGTATATGATGTTTCTCCAGTCTGATTTTTTCTTACTATTTTACTAAAGCAGGGCACTCTCACACTTCTTATGCTTACAAGAATCTGTTGTTTCTACTGTTACACAGGAGTGTGAAATAAAGATCACCTACTCTATGCAGGAGGCAATGATCTGGTCACCAAACCAAACCCAGAACAGGCACTTACATCCACTGAATCAGAATCTCCTATGCTAAATGACAATGGGCCATACTTGTCTAATTATGCAAATATTAAACTGTAGCAGCAGAGCTATGCTCTCTGCCAATTCACTCTTCATATTTCTTGGGGCCAGGAAGGAGAGATTATGGAGCTTATCGCTTGGCATTTTAAATAGGCTCTAGCCTCCCGGGCTGCAGCCCGACTGTGGGATGGAGGCGGGGATTATCACACACTAAATCACTGCCAAATCTCCAGCCACCATCAGCCCAGGTCCCAGCCGTGCTCCGTCAGCACTTTTTAGAAGTTGGAAAGCTTTCTGACTTCTAAAAAGTGCTAGCAGAGTGCGGCTGAGACCCAAGCTGATGGCAGCCAGCGATTCAGCAGCAATTTAGTGTACGATAATCCCCGCCTCCATCCCATATCCCAGTTGCAGCCCAGGAGGCTGGAACCAATTTAAAACACCAAGCGATGAGCTCCTATACCTCTTACTTTAACAGAGAAAGAGTAAAACACACAAGACTGATTGCAACCCACATTTTCGGGAGGTGAAGAGGTGAAAGCTATGCTTCATGGAAAACACAGCAGCTACAGGGTGGAAAATGAGCTTGTTAGCATTTTCTGGGTTTTGGTTAGAAGTGGGGAAACTGTAAGACACAACAGCTTGAACTATGTGTAGCTCTTAAGAGACACTTTTAAGACTCTCTCTGCCAGTCAGTCTATGCCTGCTATTCCATCTCTCTCACCTTGCTACTATCACTTCTGAGGATGCACAGAGATCAATGTGAGGATAATGTTCAGAAACGAGTATGTTTGCAACATATACTAAGGATATAAAGGATACTCACGAAGTTTCTTATCCTCAGTGAGACAAAGGGCCAGGACAGACTGACAAGAAGGGGTGGGTTGAAGACACCCCAGCCGAAGACGCATTGGGGCTGCAGCAAACACACACCACAGCCCCAGTCTGCCTTGAACCTGACCCAAAAAGGAGCAGAAAAGATCTGCTCCTATTTGGGCCAGGAAAGAGCCAGCTTTCCAGGCCCCACCACAGCTCCAAGGCGGCTTCAAGATGCTCCAGCGGCGTGTAAACACTGTGACACTGGAGCTTCTTGAAACCACCTACTTCTGAGCAACTGGCCAGATTCCAAGCATCTTCCGGGTGTCATTGGAGCATGTAACGTGTAAATGTCATGCCCCCAAAATGCCCAGTTTCTTGACAGATTGAGACACCACACAGAAAAAATAGTCAACCATCACACAACAAAATTGCACTTACTGATTTTTGACAAAAAATCTTTTGCATGAAGAACACTTATTTTGCACAGAAAGCAATATATTTTGTGGGAAAGAAATCATTTTCATCTCAGGTATTTTGTGGGAAAATATATTTTTGCACAAAAGCAAGATGTTTTGCTCCATTTTTTTGGTCAAAAACTGCAAATTGAGAAGGAAAAAAAACCCTCTCATAATCTCATCCAGCTCAGAGAACTCTTGAAATTATTGGTGCTTGCATATACCAACAGAATCATAGAATCATAGAATAATAGTTGGAAATAGAACTAGCAAAGATTTGTATCCCCATAATGAAACCACCATGGTGGAAGGAAGCCAACATATTCAAGTAATCAAAAGCATCTGACACTTTTTCTTTACATTTAACATGCCAATATAGCTGTTGTTAGTTGTGTACTCTACTATATAATAGTAGAAATGCAGGGAGAGCCAAATCTCTCAACAGGGATAGAAAAAATAGTTCATTATGGTGAACCTGACATAAAAGACTCAATCTAGATGTGCTCTCTTTGTATAATTCATATGAAGTGATGTTGTTCATGTCTCCCAGTCTTTTTGTTAACTGCCATCAAGTTGACTTCAACTTACAGTGACCCTATGAATGAGAGCCCTCCAAGTCACTCTATCATCATCAGCCCTGCTCAGGTCTTGCAGACTCAGGACTGTGGTTTCCTTGATTGAATCTATCCATCTGTAACATGGTCTTCCTCTTTTCCTACTGCCTTCTACCTTACCAAGCATTGCTATCTTTTCTCCTGAGCCATATCTTATAATGCATCCAAAGTATGATAGTCTCAGTTTAATCATTTCAGCTTCTGGGGAAAGTTCATGCTTCATTTGCTCTAGAACCTTTTTAATCAGTCCAATTTTATCTGCAGAATTTGTTTCCAGGACTACATTTGAAATGAGTCAGTTTCTTCCTATCAGATTTCTTCACCATTTAGCTTTCACGAAATACAAGGGCATGCAAACTCCTAACTTTACTCTTGAGGATCTTTGCACTTGATGATCTTATCTTGTTGTGTCAAGGGGGTCAATGCGTTTTTTAGGTTCTCCATTGGATGGACTAAGGTCTCGCATTTCACCACTCTACTCAACAAAGGGGATGGTTCCTTTTTTTGTTCAGAGTTACAGTACAGTACTTACACTGACTATGGATAAGTTGATACAGTTTTGGGGGTCAATTTTTGGACTGAAATTTCTCAACTAATACAGTGTCATGATGTCTTCATCATCTAGGTAAAGGTAAAGGTAGACCCTTGACATGAATGTCTAATAGCCAATTGTAGGGGGTGGTGCTCATCTCTGTTACTAAGCCAAAGAACCAGCATTGTCCATAGAATATTTGGTGGTCATGATTAAGCTTCACCATCTACTTTAAACTTATGTAAATCACTTATGGTCATAAGCATACCTGAAATACGTCCTGCTGAACACAATAACTCATCTTCCTAACACTGCTCCTCTTTGGATCCCTCTTTCCTTCTCCAGCACTATTGCTTGGCTCATCCTTTACAATGGATGTAATCAGAAAGGAGGAAGAAAGAGATAACAATCAGCATCAGATGCAGCTGCTTTCTGCCACCTAGGTCTGTCTTGAGAAACAGATATACATACTCAAACTACACTTGAGAAAATGTAACACCACATGTCCTTGAAAGAATATAAACCTATACAATAACAGTCAACCAATTGCTTCCAGCTTCTTAGTCAAACATTTGCTTCTACTAGCCAGATGTACAGACTAGTTCAACTACAGGTTTTAGTGCAAGTTAAAAGCACTTACAATAGTATTGTGAATGTCTGAGACAAATGAGAATTCCAGGGCTCACCATAAGATGCTGTATTCTCTACAGGAATGGTTAAGGGACTCCACTGGCAACAGCACTACATGACTGCAAAGTACTCCTTTGGGCTTTTCTGCTAAATAAACCCTCCCTACTGATGTAGCAATCTGCTCAGCATCACCGATATTAGCTCACTAATATTAAAAATACACACTCACTAATGTTACAGAAAGTAATACAAGACTTTTTCTCCACCCGAACTGTTTTCTGTTGAGTTGCAAGAGCAAAGACCTTCCTCCCTAAACACTGGACATTTTGTAATCCTAGGCTCTCTCTAGGACAGGGGTAGGCAACCCTTTTGAGCCGGGGGCCGGGTTGCTGTCTCTCAGACAACTGGGGGGGGGCGAAGCCAAAAAATAAATAATGAAATAATTTTTAAAAATTAAATAAATAAATAAACCGGGACAAATGTAGGACAAAATTTTCAAATGGGGGGCACTTTTTAAATAAAAAATGGAGGACACGCAAAAAAATTGCTGATTTTTTTAAAAAAGGTTAAGATGAATGCATGTTTCTGAGGCTTCTATAGACAATTGCCCCACCATGGCCCTTGCGCGAGACGCCAAAGGCCCCGGCAGCAATCGGCGGCAGGACTGGGCTGGGGTCGGTCCCAAGGCCTTACCGGGCCGTATCCAGCCCACGGGCCGCAGGTTGCCTACCCCTGCTCTAGGAGGTTTTGTCAATATACCTTGGCATATTTCCCCATCTTTATTTGTATCGTCTTTGTTCAAGATTTTTCTCCAAAGTCTTCCATCAACTTTTAAACTACTGTGTGCTATAAGTAGGCAGAGTAAGCTGCAGTGGTCTTCTCTCCCTTTTCATATTTGTTACTTCCCAGATAGCATTCTGTCTCCCTTCTAGCTTACAGTTTCAGTTTACTTCAGAAGCAGAAACACATTCAGAAGACTAGGAAACTGTCTTACTAGAGCCCATTTTGCATTTCCTCAAGGCAAGTATTATGACTATTGAACTTCTGCAGGTTACAGTCATTTCTCTAACATTCCCCTTTGCCTAGCTGAGCATTTTGTGTAATTTTCCATGAACCACAGATTGTCTCCCTGGGGTAGATTTCAGTTTTGCTGGAAAACAGGGGGTGATTATCACCGTCTTTCAGTCATAATTTTGATTTATTATTAGAAGGAACATAGATATCTAATCAGCACACCAATTAAGACCCTGAACTGTTTCCACAGCGGTGAAAAATAAGTGTAACAGTGCAGTCATGCCACTTTATTAGAACCACAGCTAATGATCATATTTATAAAGTAATTGTTTTTGGTGCTGAGACTGTGAACTGCAGATCCTTTCAACAATTATTTGAAACTATTTCAGTCACCAAACAACATGCCTGTTGCATGCAAAAATTAGAAGTGAAATCATCAGCATTCATTTCTGCTTTCTCTTCATCACATCATCCATATCCAGCTTAATACTTTCATAACAGCCTTATTATTTTTTTTTGCACTGCTCCTTTTAAGCAGCTAGAGAAAGGCATATTTTTAATTCCCAATTTGTCAAGCTCATACAACCTGAAAGAAAGCAGCTCTTTCTTTAAAGATGTGAGCTGTTTTAGTTCATTCAGATGCTAGAATTGGTTAGCTTACATCTTTGAGCTGAATTGTAACAAAACTCAGCTCAGGCCATCATGCTCTGTTGCAAACTGAAGCTGTCCTGAAACTCCTTCCTGCTGGAATTGCTGCCATGGCCTCTATTACTTTTCATTATTTCCCCTGCTATTTTAATGTTGCTGAAAACATATATTTAATGACAGCACTGATAATGATAGGAGCTGTTAAGGAAGACTACAGTGGTTGAAACATCATGGGCTGGACATAGGGCAGGGATGGGGCTCTTAAATCCCTCAAATGGGCCTTTCTTTTACTATCATAACCTCTTTATATGTTTAAAAGCCTGATATGTAAAAAGAAATAATTATATATATATATAAAAAGGATAAACTGTGATGACCAAAGACACAAGAATGTCTATTTTTAATTTGCTAGTTCCACCTTTGTCTTCTGGGGTACATCTACATGACTGGAACTGGGACTTATCCATCTGCTTTGATGACTGCTTACTCCTCCTCCCAAAAAGTATTGGTAACGTAAGAAAAGTGTGGTAAGTGTAGCAGAATATTCTACAGAACTATACACTTCTCAGTGATTTCCCTAATAGAGTATAAAGGCTGGAATGAGCATAAGAATGTTCTATACAGGCATTGCAGGTAATGGCCTCAATCTTATTATTTCTAGGGATTTACCTGCATATTGACTCATTTTGAATAGTCGATTACAGAGTCTATTCTAAATGGGGGTAACCAACTAGATTCTGGCCAATAGCAGCCAAATAACAGTAAGGTAAAATAATGGTGTATGTAAAATGACAACAGCCATCAATAATGCATGATTATGGAGAAATTGAGAGGGGCTTGAGTGTTTGAGTAGGACTCTAGGAGTCAAGGATTCAAATTCCCATTTAGCCATGGAAAACCCTAGGTGCCCTTAGTCAAATCATAGAGTATGGCAATGGAAAACCTCCTTTGAATAAATCTTGCCAAGAAAGCCATAGGAGAGGGTTATTTTGAAAGCTCATAACAAAAACTAAAATGGATAAACAAGATATAGAAGAAGTTAATGCTCTTCATGTGACCAACCAACTGTACCCAAAAGTACAACTTTATTTTTAGTTTGAATTACTATATTAATAATCATAATAAACAGGACTGTCTCATTAAAGTAATCTTTTAAAAAAAATAATAGGTCTAACCAACACATTCAAAGTACATATCACTAAACACAGCAGAGCATCCTCTCGGATAGGAATGCACAGAACTGTGGCGGTGTTAAAAATGATAATTTTCCTTCATTTTTGTAGTGAAAATGCTTGGACAGAAAATTATTATAGCCATCTTAATATACAAAATCTACATTTTTGGGGTTATACCAGCAAGCACAATATAATGTTGTTTACTATTTGAAATTATACAGCACATTTAGTGTGTGGGTACAAGAATATGTTGGGAGGCACAGACATTTTTGTGTATAGTGAACATTTTTTGTTAGGTAACATTTTTTGTGTATAGTCAACCCTCCATATCCATAGATTCAAGTACTGTACCCATGACTTGAAAATATTCAAAAAATATAGAAATTCCAAAAAGCAAACCTCGATTTTCTCATTTTATATATGGTCCACTATTTTACTATGTCACTGTAATTAATGGGACTTACTTGTGTATAAGTCAACCTCATGGATAAGTTGAGAGCAGGTTTTGGGGGCAAAATCATGGATAAGTCAAGGGTCAAACTCAGAGGCATGTAACAAAGGATCTAAACGAAAGGAAACAAAACACCACTTCGCTCCTTCCTTCTTCCTCTCTGGACCTCTCACCAGGGTCACAGTCTGGGCATGCAAAATGTGGGCACAAATCTCTAATTTCCCTCCCTTCCCCACAATCTTCCCCAAGGCTGCTGGCTTGCAAAAAAAGGGGACACCAGCCTCCAGTTTCCCTTCCTTCCTCACAACTTTCCCCAAGGCTCATGCCTTGCAAAAAGGAGGACACAGACCTCCGATTTCTCTCCATTCACTACAACTTTCCCCAAGGCTGCTGGCTTGCAAAAAAAGGGGGAGGGGGACTCAGACCTCCATTTTCCTTCCTCTCTCTCCTCCCTCCTTTCCCCACAATTTTCCCAAGGCTCAAGGAGAAGTATTACCATATTGACCTGTATATACATCTACCTAGGATTTTGGAGCCCATTTTTGGGCTTAAATTTTTTGACTTATAGATGAGTATATATGGTAAGCATCCATGGATTTTGGTATTCACGGGGCATCCTGGAACCAAACTCCAGCAGATACCAAAGACCCACTGTGCAAGTGTGGTGTGTGTGTGTGTGTGTGTGCAGGGGGACTGTCAAAAGCTTTGACTTCAATTACATGAGAAACTGCATATAACTTTAATCTATATAAAATCTGATGATAGCATTCTACACAGCTGTACAGAACAAAACCTCATTGGTATAATAAGGCCGAAGAATAGGAAAGTTACAGAATTCTATCACACAATATCTGATTTGCAGCTGCAGAGGATATTACTGCACCATCACTGTGTTGGCAGATGAGATTTAATACTTATGTAACCAAAATGGACCAAGCATGCCACCCAGCAGAATAGCTCAAAGCCTGGGGGACCCCCAAGGTTTGCAGAAGTAAAAAATAAATATTTTAAAAAGCTTGTGGGGGCAATCCTTTCCCCAACTCCCCAATGAGTCTATGCTAAATGGCTACAAAATGTGGAGTGCCTGGGAAGTGGAGAGGAATGGAATTGAGTAACCAGGAGAGGATATATCTGGAACATAGAAGAAAAGCAAACCACATTAGAATATTCTGTTGAAGGCACCCACTTTTCACCATAATAGCCACAGCAACTTCAGCATTTGCAGGGAAGATTCTTCTCCTGATGGGAAATTATAGTGATTGGGGAGGTCTATCTGTAGAGTTGAAGCGCTAATTCTATAAATCTTACCCATCATAACTTTTTATTTTTTCCTTTGCTGGATCTGACAACAGGATAATTATTGTGAGTAATGACACTGGGGTGTATTCAGTTAAAATGTCCATTTGTTATTAATGAGAAATAGATTAATATCTTATTTTTCAGATAATGGCTTTTCAGTAATAATATTTTTATGCACAGCCTACTTTGTGCTGAAGCTGAACCACTGACCCATACTTTAATGTGAACAAATGGAAATATCTTGTATAAAGGAGCACACAAAAGAAAAGTAACTACTAAAAACCACAAGGGAAACTCTTCATTTTGTTTAGGAAGCTTGTTTGTTTTTTTACTTCTGATCACTGAGGAGTGGAGGGAAGGAAGAGTGCAAGAAGAAAAATGTTATCACTCGCCACCATTTGTCTATTTTTAAAAAAGAAGAAGAATGGGAAGGCATGCAAAGGCACAAATGTAGCAACAGCAAATAGACAGGCATATTCTACAGATATCAACCATACCTTTAAAATACTGTGCACGGGCAATGGGCATGCAAGGCAGGACTCTAAACATCAATATCAAGTGCCTTCTGATGCCAACAGTTTCTTTTAATAAAATATCTAAGAAGCAGTGACCTTTTTTAAAAATCAAACATCAGTCAGTGAATACCTTTGGGGGCAAAAACTGGATTGCTAACATTGCAAATGTCAGTACAATGTTCAGGCAATACCATTTCTGCTGGTCCCAATCCAATATGCTATGAAATTGTGCCTCTAGCTTCAAACCAAGATTTGAAGTACACTGAATTTTAGGCTGCCTCATTTGTTGGACATTTTTTTGATATCTAATCAATGCAAAATCAAGACCAGGTTCAACAAACTGAGGCACTCCAGATGTGTTGGACTGCAACTTCATCTTCTCTCTTAACACTTTTGAAGGTCAATATGTTATGGAAAGCTGCCCTGAATTCAGCTCTGGTCATGCCATTTGATTTGCAACAGAATCTCAAACAAGAGGTTATATTCCAGCCAGTACCTATACAGCTTCCCTAAATAACAGATGTCCTGTTACATTACAACATATATCCTAATACAAACATTTATAATGATTTGATCTCATAAAGTGCATTCACACTGCAGAATTAAAGCAGTCTGACACCACTTTAACTGTGATGAGTCTATCTTACAGAAATCTAGGATTTGTAGCTCTCTGATAAACCAGGCTGAATGCCTCAACAAGCTACAAATCCCAGGATTCTATAGTTTAGAGTCATGGCAATTAAAGTGGTGTCAAGCTGCTTTTGTTCTGCAGAATGGATATACAGAGTTTGATTAAGAACACTCTAGAGAACAGAATGTTCTGCCCTCTGTAAATGACCCCCTTGCTTCCCTGCCTCAAGTCACTCCATTTCTTATTCTACCTTTGGCCCTGGACAGACGCACCCTTTGCGGCGTCATGGTGACATGCTAGCAGTTTGCGGTGGCACTAAAAGGAGCTGCTTTTCAGTGCTCCTTTGTTTTTCGCGCAACCCTGCCGTGCAATTTGGTTGCTGCAGCACGGCTACACGGAAAAGAGAGGTGGCTGCCGGCTGCCTCTTTCTGGCGGTCTGTACCCCGCCATATTCACTTTAAAAATGCTGTGGTGAATTTCTTTTAGGTGAAACCACATGTGTTAAGGGTATTGTACAGAATGATCTCTTAGCTATTTTTTTTAAAGACAGAATTTCGAGAGAGCTTGCAAACAGCCAGTTGTATAAAACTGGGCATTTGACCTATCTCACTCACAAATTGGTTCACTATTTCTCCTGGTTGTTTGGTGTTTTTATCCCCTATGTTCAGTGATGCAGCAACATCTGGGAAACACTAAACTCAACTAATTACATCTTTTCATGAACACATAAGGATAAAATATGGGTTGAATATGACTTATCTGGAATGCTTGGGATCAGAAGTGTTTTAGATTTTGGAATTTTTTAAAATTTTTTGAATATTTTCATATACATAATGAGATATCTTGGAGATAGGACCCAGTTCGAAACATGACATTCATTTATGTTCCATAAACTCTTTATTCAAAAATAGCTTGAAGGTAATTTTATACATAATATTTTTAATAATTTTGTGCATGAAATAAAGTTTGTGTATGCTGAAACATCAGAAAAACGAGGTGTCACTATATAAGCCACCCATGTGGACAAGTTTGGGTTTTTGGAATTCTGGGTAAGGGAGACTCAACCTGTACATTGTTTAATCCTTAAAAGAGACTCAGTGGTTTATCTGAATTTTTTCCCCTCTCTCTTTCAAACTCAGACTATATCTTCAGAAACTCTGCTGATTAGCTGTTATTGACTTGAGTTGAACAAATTAATGAATAAACTGAAGACTTTTTTTTCAGAACAAATTAGCATGATTGATAAAGAAAAAACTTGAATACCAGTAATCTTGAGATCATTTCTAATCTGATCAGCACATCAAAAATTCATGAATCACAGGCACAGTTGTTTTTGTTCAAGGCATATTGCACACACATGCTCAAAAGCCCATGATTGATGTTTTCTTTTGGAGATGCCAGTTGTTCCTATCACACCACTGTATTTTGTATTCAAAAAGACTACTAGCTTGAGTTCAATGGTGACACCTTGCTCTTACCTGCATTTTTATGACCTTTAAAAATATTACTGGGAACAAGTTGTCATCTTCAGTCTTGCTGTAGCATATATAACTGCACTGTAGAATACATAACTTTAGCATATTATAGCTCTAACTGTAGCATATACGTTGGCTTATTTTTTTTTAAAAAAAATAACATACTGGAAATGCTATGCCCTTAACATAGCAATGTTATCTCATGGTCCAGCAGGTTTGTTTCACTTACAGTAGCTTTGCGGCACTGGATTTTAGGAACATTTTATTAATGCTTAGTCAATTAGGGAGGGGGAGGGCTAGTACTGCTAGCACTTTTTTCCTTTTAGGAGACTGACATGAAGGAGTGTACTTTACAGGATCAGGCTATTTGAAGGACCACCTGCACTCATATGAATTTGGCTGAGCCTCAAATCTCCTCCAACTCATGGCTTGGATAATTCTTGGACAATTCCAACTTTAATGCTTTACACTTTATGATCTTATACAGTTCTTTCATAGCTGCCCTTCCCATTCTTAGCCTTCTTATTTCTTGGCGGCAGTCTCTGTTTTGATCAATGTATGATTTAAAGAACAGAAAATCTCTAACTACTTCAATTACCTCATTGTCTAGGTTGTATTTATGTAGATACTCTGTGGTCATTATATTTGTTTCTTTATGTTCAGCAGTTTCTTTGCACTTTCTTCCTTGACCTTTCTCAGTAACTGTATTCCCCATCACCATGTAGGATGTAAGAGCTGGACTTTAAGAAGGCAGATAGCCAGGAAACCAACCTATTTGGGACGTGGTGCTGGAGAAGAGTGATGACGATAGTGTGGACAACCAAAATGACAAACAAATGACTCTTTAAACAGATCAAACCATAAATACTCTTAGAAACCAAGATGATTAAATTGAGGCTATCATACTTTGACCACATCATGAGAATGCATGACTCATTAGAAAAGATATTAATGCTAGGAAAGTTAGAAGCAGTAGAAAGAGAGGAAGACTCCACACCAGATGGCAAGACTCCATTAGGGAGGTCACGAGCCTGAATCTAGAAGGCCTAAGCAGAACAGTGAAGGATAGGGGGACCTGGAAATGTCACATACACATGGCTCTAATGAATCAAGATAGACTTGAGGCCAGGTGACAATAACAAAAGTATGGTGCCTGTCTTAGACTGTTGATGTTCCTTCCTCCTATCTTCTCTCCTCCTTGTTATGAATCTAAACCTGTTCTTCGTATGATATTTTCTGCGTACAAATTGAAGATAGAAGCCTCTTGCCAATTGGGAACTATTCTGTTTTTCCATATTTTGTACTAACAGTAGCCTCTTGTGCTAAGTGCAGATTTCTCATTAGAATTATCAAATGTAGTGGTCTCAATATCGACCTCAAAGGCAGTCCCCACAAAATGGTTGCTCTGTGTTTCTGATTTCATTAGCCAGTCCTTTGACAGCATCTAACTCAATAATCAGCATCACAGAGAAAGACAAAAAGTACCTGCCAAAAGAGAAACTGAGTAACATTTTCCTGCAGATGCCATTAGCAGTGATCCCTGCTCTATCTGTAAAACTTTCTCCCAAAAGATATACTTTTATCTTCATTGCTCTTGGCTTTTAACCAGGCCTTCAAAACCTTCTTATTGGATGCTGCTTTTAGTGAAGTGATGAACTAAATTTCTGAGTGTAAATGGTTTATACAACTGCTATTTTTAAATGGCTGTCTTTCATTCATATTACTGTAGTTTTATATGTGTATGATTTGAACTGCTGTTTTAAATGATAGCATTTATTGGAAGGGGCATATTGCTTTTGCTTGATGAAAGCCTTCTTAGTTGGAAGGATTATCCTACAAGGCAAGAGAAAAGCATTTTGCCTCGTCTGGCTATGAGTTCCACAGTCCTCACACTTTACAGCACTTCTTACTGCTCTGGAAGCTGAAGTGTTTTACATAGGCAGCTATATGAAGTGAAGGAGCTCTTGGAGAACATTTCAAGAAGGCAGGTTTTGTTCTTGAAGCTGATTATTTAAGATTGTTGTTTTTATACAGTAACATCTGCTTTTCAAGTGTTCCAACAAGTAAGCCAAATTATTCTCCACCGAGAACAAACAGATGTTCTAGTCTGGTTTTCAGAGGCAATAGTAATAATTTTTATTTATTAGTCAACAATGTTTGCTAAATTGCTCTCTGCAAGTGAAGGAACTGAATGTTTATCAAGATCTAGCTGAAACGCTTTCCAGTGGTTACTAGTGACCTCCTCTGTCAGAGCACTTTGGAATGCATATACAGTAAACCTAATTACAATTATAACTGCCATTCACTTGTTTATGCATTAATGAAGGAGAAACATTATAATGAAGTCACTTGTTAGCATTCTAAATGGCATTATGCAGAAAGCTATTGTCTGCATTAAAACATCCAGGTGGGAGAGATGAACAAGAAAAAAATGACTACTCTAAGTGTTGATTCTCCAGAATTTCACCTTTCAAGATAACAGTGCTGACCTCCGAACAGCCCCAGTGTAATAAGGAAAGAATAACAGTGTCAAAAACTAAATATAAAGAAACATCTTGGAAAGGAGAATGAGAAGGGACATGGTGTGAAGAATAATGGGCACAATAGCAACACTAGCTATACATGTTAACGTTTTCCAGTCAGTTTGTTTTCCTAGGTATCTGGAAATGGAAGCATATAAACGTGTACAATGATACAATAGGTAAGAAGCTACCCCTTTCTTCCAGCCACACAATATCTTCAATTTTCCATCAAGACCTTTGTCTCATATACTGTAGGTATCTACTATTGAAGAGGCATCAAAATGCCATTTTTTTCTATTTTGCATAGGAAATATATATTTCAAGTATAGAAGCTTTTGAGGCTATTCACCAAAGAAGAAGGAAAAATTTTGCTGACTGAACTACAAAATATCAGATGCTACAAATGACATACCTCTAAACCACTTTCTGTAAAACACAGATTTTAGCTGACGTACAAGGAAGAAATTCTACAACATGCCTGTGCAATACTATTCAAGAATACCATATATGCTCAGCTATAAGTTGATCTCATGTATAAGTCAAGGGCAGGTTTTGGGTGCCAAATTATATGACCCTTGGATAAGTCGAGGGTAAAACTTAGGGACATGCAACAAAGGATCTAAATGATGAAGCAAAGGAAAACAATGCCAAAGAACCTACAATATTATGGCAGGCATAACCTAACACTAAAGATTGGGTGGAAAAGAGAGTAGAGGGAGGTCAGTGCTTTCAGGACATATTGCACTCTTGCCTTTCACCAGAGGATGGTTCCCTTTTTAATAAGAGCTAAAGTATAGCATTTACATTAACCTGTGAATAAGTTGACCTCGGTTTTTGGGGGCAATTTTTAGACTTATACATGAGTATATACAGTAGTTTGGAAAGAATACATAGGATTAATACATTTATGAAACCGTGACATTTTATTGTGAACATTTTATGACACTGATCACAAACAAGCAGTTATCAGTATATATCAGTATCTCTTCAACATGTATCAGCATCACTTCAAAATGCCTTACTTTTGACGGTGGCGGTCCGAGTACAGTTGTAAAGGATAGCGAGTTCCCCAAATACCTTGCCAGGCCCCATGGTGCACAGCTTTACACCTTCCTTTGTCACTTCAACCTTTCCGTCTGTAAATAAAGAACATAGTTTTCTATCATCAACTATTGCAATTGCTTAGAAATATAAATATGAGCTTCCATGACATTACACAAATACTGAAAAATTATAAACATTCTAATAAGCATGGTATCAAGTATGGGTGTGAATTTGCTATATCTTTGGCCCGTTACAGACAGGCTCTTGAGGCGCCCCTGTCACATGCTAGGGGTTGGCCGGGGACCTAGCGTCCACACCGGCCTCACCCCTATCACATGACGGGGGCGTAATAATGGCGGCCCCCTATACACACAGGCGCTGCCATTATTACGTGTCGGAGCTTATGAATCGCGAGTGCACGATTGGCGCCTTGCGGCATCATAACTGCACCATGGGAAGAAGTGCCATTTTGGCGCTTCTTTTTTGCTCGGCGCAGGAGCCGCGCGGTTTGGCTGCTGCGGCTCCCTCACGGAGCAACCAGCAGCGCCAGCAGACCACCGCTTTTAGGTGGTCTGTAACGCGCCTTAGACTTTTTTTAAAAAATCCAGTTGTAATGGACAATGCATATGTGTGTGTTACATAAGTACATTTCACATACCGCTGTCTAAAAGAGGTACCTGAAATGATGTATGAATTGAAAGGACTGGCTCTGAAAGCTGGGCAACTGAGAGTTAAAGAACATTTCAATCTATCCCCTTACCAAAGTCTTTCTTCTACAGATTTATGTATGTATTTATGTAATTTTTCCTGTTTGGAATCATCATAATTTGACTTTGTACTATGGAGTTTTGTTGCTGTTTCTAAACGAACAGAGGCTGCATCCACTCTGCAGAAACAGTCCAGTGTGACACCACTGTCATAGCTCTATGGAATTCTGGGGACTGTAGTTTTGTAAACAAGGCCCCATTCTCACTAGCCCATTTGCTCTGGATAGAACTGGACAGATCCGGTTAACCCCATACCGAATCTGCCCGGAAAGAAGTTCATACTACCCTTTACCTTGATGGATGCAATTTGCCCCTCTGAAGTTCACATTTGCAGTACCGCTTTAAAATGGCACCTACTTTGTTGTCAATCAAATTCACTTCCGCTTTCATCAAAGGTGACATATCCTACAATCACTGGCCAACAGAATTGGCCCCCCCCCCTTAAAAAAAACTGGTGGCATTGTGCACATATTCTGTCAACTTGTCAAATTTAAAAATCTCCAGGGGTGTGTGTGTGTGTGTGTGTGTGTGTGTGTGTGTATTTGGATAATTAGAGATTATGGCAACCCCAAAACCACCCCATCCTGTGGTTTTCTTGGCAAGATTGGTTCCGAGAAGATTTGCCATTGCCTTTCCCCGGAGGCTGAGAGAGTGTGTCTCCTCTAAAATTATGCCTTTCCACAACCTTCCCTCTGAATGCCAGCCTCCCCTTCACTTCCAGCCCAGCATTTCTTCCCCTTTGGAACCTCTTCCCTTCCCTTCCCTTCCAGCCCAATGCCACCTCCAAAGCCCTTGCTTCCCCCCACCCCCGATGCCAGCCTCTTCCCTTCCCTTCCAGCCCAAAGCATGTGCATAATCTGTCACAATAATAGTAATAATACCTCAGTAATAATGCCATCTCTCCTTACATACACATATGTAGCAAAAGCATTCACACAATATATCAATTTGCCAAAAAGGAAACACAAGCATTTGCATATTCTATCACACACACACGAAAAAAAAATTATTTAAAAAAATGCCACTTGCAAAGTGAGGTGCCTGCTGGCAGCAAGCAAACGAAAGGGAAATGTAGCACAAGCATACGCATTCTATCAATATTTATCAACCTGCAGAACAAGCATTCGCATAATCTGTCAAAAATAACATTACAAAAAAGAGAGAGAGGAAAAGCTGCCTCCGAGAGGGGAGGCATGTTCCTCCCTCTGACCTAAATCCCTCCCCTGAACTTAACCCGATCATGACTGGGGCCAAGTTCACATTCGCCGACAGCAGGGAAGAAATGGGTTTTCCAGTAAGTTACAGGAAATAATCCACTTTTGGAAAAACCACTCTAAGGGGGATTTGCCCTGGATCGGGTGTGCAAGGCCCTAAGACTGATGTGTTTAAACCGGTGCCAATGGGAACTTCCGACTTTTAATCCGGGTTACATTTGGTACACAAGGTAGTCTGAATGGCCCCATAGTCATATTTTCTGCCAAAACAAACTACAGTTCCCAGAATTCCATAGCACTGAGCCATGGCAGTTAAAATGGTATCAAACTGGATTATTCTGCAGCCAGACAGAAGCAATAGTTATATCTTGAAGTGAGTTTGGAAAATTCAAAATCAGATGGTTCCATTGGTCCCTTCACTTCCCAGCTCATGATATACCAACTCCTGGGAGGGAAAGAATATTTGAAAAGATTGAGAAATGTTTTGGGTTTTTTTTTTAATTTGTGTGTGTGTATAAGGGAAAATGTTCCCCCCACCCCATTTTCTGCTAAGATAGTGCTATTTCTGTCCTGAAAATTGTCCTTTTAAAACACAAAATAAATCCTAAACTGTTTTCAAAAAACAATGTATGACAAACAGAAAGGGGTAAAATTAGTTGTTCTTGTCTGGAAAAAAATATTAATGACAATTTCTATCTCTAAAACACACTCCATTTCTTTCCCATTGCTAATCTCTCACACTTTTAGAGTTGTTTTCATCATACCCCGTTCCACTCCATCCTTTGTAAAGCTACAGCTCAGTCAAAAATTGCATTTGAAAGTCCTAACCTGCTATAGCCTTGCTTGTCCCAGAGTGTTATGCAACAGCCATGAAATTTCACTGTAATCACATATGTTTGCCTCTGAACCATTTGAAGTATTTCATCCTGTGTGCCTGTCAGAAAAGCTCACTAAATGGCCTATACAGGATGAGCAAAAAGAACTGCTAACACTTATAGACCTACAAATGAGGCAAGGAAGTTAGAAGAAAATAAATAAATTCAGTTACCAGCTCTTAAAGGAACAAAAATACCAGATTCTTATCATCACCACCTTGAATGGAAATGGAAATGATTCAGACACAAGAGTGGTCAAATTACTCTCCCGGCCATGGCAATGGATTGTGCACTTCAGTCCCATATTCCCACTGCTACAGATAAAGGGAATGACAACTAAAAGATGACAACTGAGAAGGAGGAGCTGGCAGATGGAGATAGCTGTTCAATAAAGCTGACAGACTAAACTTCACTTTCCAGCTCTTCTTCTGCTGTATCCCAGCGGAATGCTTACTGCTAAATTAAAAGGCAGAGTTAAGAGAAAGGAGGAGCACATGGAGCTTCACCATCAGTAGAACAGATGGAGCAGGGCCTGCTTCCAATTCCTCCCTCAATAGCCAGGTTCCTTAGTGACTGGAGATGTGTCTTTCATCGCAAAAATCTGGTTCTGTTATTTAGGAAGCATCAGTTATGAATGCATGGCAGTGATTCAAATCTGGAAAAGTCTAGCCTGCAGGGCTGGCCTAAAATGTTTTGGTACATTTTGGTACCTGAGACAAAGGACACAATGATATACATACCCCTATTCCATGTACAAAAGCTGATGAAATTGCCCAACGATTCTTACTGCAACACTGGTGATGAGGCAGCAACCTCTACCCCATTTGAAGGTAGCAAGTAGCTTAGGGGGTGTGAGACCAGCTTTTGTCTTGCATCCCCCCCCTTGGGGATCAACTGTAGGCTACTATCACTGATCCCCTCCGTACTACCCATCATCTATGTCCTGAGACACCTTACTCTGTCTAATGTCAGAGAAAGTCCTGCTCACTGTTATTTTTTTTAACTGTTGTCTCCCAAGTACTCTAGGAATCTCTCATCATTGGAAATGGACTCTACCAGTTAGCATTCATGTTGTGCAAACAGTTCTAGACCCTAGCTGAGCAGCCCATGACAACCAACGCTTACAATGGCCTTCCCCATGTTAGTGCCCTCAAGAAGCTCAGACTACAATTCCCACTGCCCCATGATCTGGTGGGACCTATAGTCCAAAACATCAAGTTGTGGGAATTTTGGGTTATGCTATAAAACCAATTCTTCAGCTCCACTAATCAAAGGATGGCACCATCTGACTCTTTCTTCAAATGTAATTTCTGAAAGCAGCTTAATAACTTAAAAGTAACTTGTGGGGTGCATGAAATTTATGGAGAGAGGTTTGTTGACATAAAATAAATGACTTAATTCACCAAACCACATGTTTATACAGAAATGTGGTTTGATATTGAAACCAATGTTTTATGTATGTTTGCAATGTTTGTAATGTGATGTCTCTTATTAATAAAATTTTTAAAAAGAAAGAAATATAAACAACTCATTTTGCTTATTTTCAAAGGAAAGATCCTAATCCTTACATATATTAATCCTTTATCAAAGCAGCTAATAAAATGATTGTGACCTACCACAAATAAACAACTGCCATTTTCACATTATCTTTGCCAGTTAATCTTCCTCAAAATGGCCTGGTAACCCAGTACGTTTTTATGCACAAAGTGATATTGCTGATGATAGTTGGCGAAATAGATGCCTAGGAAACTACTTAACACACCTAAGCTGGAGCTGCTCAGACTTTCTTACATTTGGGGCAGTATTGATTATTTCTTCACATTTGGAGTAGTCTTTGGGAGCAGTCAAGTAGGTGGGAATCCCCCAACCAAAACAGCAGTATAATTATGCATTTTATTATATAAGTGCATTATATATTATAGAGGTAAATCTACACCATGCCACAAGAACTGGGCCTGAGTTGGGTCATGACATTTCTATATGGGCCATGACAAATGGGTCATGACATTTCTATATTTCTATATTGCACTATGTCAGAAATCTGCTCACCACATATTATATTTTTTAGGGGGAAAGGAAATGGCTTTATACTAAATCAGATTGCTGGTCCATCTTCTTATTTATTGTCTACATTAGCTGGTGAGTGGCAGGATGTCCATCCTACATACAGATGCCAAAGACTTCTGGGACTTTTAACAAATGCTCTACTACTGAACTATGGCTGTTCCACCTATCATAAACAATTCTTAGAGCAGATGTTGACAGCTCTGTTATGTAAAATGTTATAGCGATCATAAATATAGTGTTTTGTCATGACACAACACAGAGTGGGAGAGGGAGAGAGGAAGAAAGAACAAAGCAAGGTAATGATGGCAATAGAATAAGCAACAGATTTATTGATTACTGACAAAACTGACATTTAGAAACACTCCTCAGTCAGGAAATACTAATCTTGATAATCATTATGGTGCCTATTTCAAGACACGGCAAAATGATAAAGAATCTTTACATGTACACTAGGATTTTTTGTTTCCTGTCAAGCCAAGTCAAATTTTATTTGCATCGAGCCATGGCCATTGCAATTATAAAAAATACATCAGCAGACATCATCAACAAATTCACCAATATTAATTACTAATACTAAAACACTCTTTTTTCTAAACTATGGCTCTGTTATTAAAACAGATATTGACACTACAGCAGACTCTCGATATCCATGGGCTTGCTATTTTCAGAATTAAGCATCGGCAAACAGCAACCCCTATTACTTTCAATGCAGCCACCCACACGTTGTACCTGCCATTGAGAACAATGGAACTCATGGTCCTGCATTTTTCCTTATCCATGGAGGGGGGAACGGATCCCCCTGGATACAAAAGGTGGATTGTATAGCCAAAGGGCCTTAACATGTAAATATGATTATTCAATTATATATAAAATTATGCAATTTACAAGCCATGTCTAGCCTTTATTTTAACAGATGTTGCTAAACAAAAAATATTGTTTTAGTGTAACCATGGGATCAGATACATAATAATTGGTTGGATGTCCTCAGTGAAATAACAGTAAAGGGGAAATTAACTCTTCTCATGAATCTCTACACAAAGAGCAAACCAATAAGACATGGCCAACAGTTTTAGTATTTCCATCTCCACCTATACAAACCCTGTTCTGAAATGGGATTCTCCTATATGAGTACTGCTCTACTTCTTTCTTTCTTTCTTTCTTTCTTTCTTTTTCTTCCTCCTCCTTCTCTGTTTTGGAACTCAGCATCTTATGGCAGATCTAATGCCACAATGGTGAGTTTATGGACTTCTGAAAATACATTTGAGGAGGTATGGGGTACAGAATATTGAATTCTCTGTAGAAGTAGGTCACGAAAACCATTTTGAATATGCAGAAGCTCTCAGCATGTCATTTCTAATGTTATCCATTGTCTATGCAGTTTGAGTGGTTAAACTATGCAGCTGGCATATCTCCAAACCAAGAAAAAAAAATGAGACATTTAACCAGAAT
The DNA here is from genome assembly GCF_019175285.1 of Sceloporus undulatus. Lineage (NCBI taxonomy): Eukaryota > Metazoa > Chordata > Lepidosauria > Squamata > Phrynosomatidae > Sceloporus > Sceloporus undulatus. The sequence goes on from NC_056524.1 coordinate 176,880,297, forward strand.
TTTCTTTTGTGGAGCTCCAATGTGCAAAAAATAACAGCCACATCTACCAAGTCTTCTACAATACAATGTCAGTAATGGTTGTACAGTCGGCCCTTCTTCTACATTGATTTTTTACACATGGATTCAAGCATCCACTGTTTGAAAAAAAAAAAGTATAAATTTCAAATATCAAACCTTGGTTTTCCATGTTTTATAAGGGACACCATTTTGCTATGTCATTATATTTAATGGGACTTGAGCATCCACAGATTTTGTTATCCATGGGGGATCTTGGAACCAAACCCCAGTTATAACAAGGGTCCACTGTACATGTGCAACTCCATCTGTAGCCCCTCCTATGAAGCACTGACACAGGTACCTGTTCATTGAACTCCAGCAAGTATGTTTCTACTTCTGCACTCTACCAATAAACTAAAGCAAGCCAATGGCATCTTCAGTCATTTAGTGAATGAAGTAAACACCAGTAGGATGGATTATCTGTGTATATCCTAAATGCATGTTCATACTGAACCTTTGCACAGTATGTACTTGCAAAGGGACTGTGCATACATTGATGAGATGGAAGCATCTACTGCTATGTTTCTGTCTTTCATCTATGCCAGCTATCCATCCATATGAACTGAATACCTGAATAGTCCCATGGTAAACTCTAATAAATGCCTTAATTGACACAGATATATAAATCTATATGAGTAAAATTAGTCTGAAGCCACTCAGTTTAAATGGCTCTAAGAATTAGAACTTGGAGTGCATTAGTTTCTGCAAATGTGAAACAAAAATGTGCCTGCTGGGCAAAACATCCTGCATTTCTTTTTAAACAGAGCTTTAGAAAATCCCTATTAGCTTAGTTAGCATGCTTTACTCCGTCAGTTCCAAAAACACTACACCACTCAGAAATCAAGCAACTAAAGCAGAATTGCTATAGGGTAATTTTTGCCATTGTGAAGCTGGGGGGAGACTGTCATTGCCAACATCCTTACATTAGCCTTTTCAGTTGAACAACAGAATTTTTCCTAATTAAGGTTACTTGTTTAAATCTCTTCAAAAGACGGAATAGATGAATAGTAATTAACTCACAGGGTCAGGAAAGTATAACGTGATACAGCTTTCGATACTGTTGGACATCAAAGCCACCACAACACTTATGGAAAAAAGGAAAATTGCAACACAATTTGACAAATTGTTGGAAAGAATATTTCCATTGCAGAAAAGAATATACTTCCTGGATATTTCAGGATCCAGGCTTCGAGGAGAGTCTGAATTTTGCCTATTCAGAAATTATGAAGCAAATCTGGGGGTTTACTGGGCAAAGGCTCAAAGGAAGTTCATGCATCCTTCAATTTGGCAGGGGCCACCTTGATTAATTCTCTGTTGTCCCACTTTTTCAGCTGCTTTTAAAAGGCTGCTGTTTATCTCTGTTTTTCCCCCTTTCCCCTTTGTACCCAATTTTTCCCCCATTGCTGCATACTGAGTTGCAATGGCAAAGTGCAAAAGGTATTTGCACTCATTTATATAAATGGGGGAGGAAGGGGCAGAATCTCATCCTTCCCTGTAGGCTTAGGCAAAGACAAACTATTGCATTTGCAGCCTCTTCTAGCTTGTCTGTTCTTCCTCACTAATAACTTCTGCCACTTTGACCACACTCTGATGTTGCTTGGCCACATGTGTTCCAGTTTTCATCTGTGAAATGTTGGAGGGTACGATTTCAAGGAAAATAAATTATTTTAATAAGGCTAGCTATAGTCCTCATTTGAAAATATATTTTGCCTAAAGTGAAATGTTGAGACTAATTTATTGTCTGCTTATGGACAAATTGCATACTACTACTCCTGAAGCTTTAAAAGCTACACTGTATTATTCACATTGCTTGTCTCTTTCAGCTGCTACTCCCAGGAATTGTTAAGTAGGTTTACTAATATACTGGAAGCAGACATCTTGCATCAACTGAGTTTACACTCCATTTGTTAGAGGCTGTTGGATCCTTTTCCCCTCCCCTTTCTTCCGTTTGGCTTGTTCAGTCCTCAAACCTTTATTTAAAATGTTTTGAAAGCATACATGCTCCTGTCCTTCAGAATTAAAAAAAAAAAAGGGGGGGGGGAACCAAACTACAGCCTGGTTTTGTGTCATGGTGAGAACATTTGGTACTTTTAGCACATTCAATCCATCCAATTAAAAATTAAACAACATCCTTAGCTGAATTGCACTTTCTTCAATAATTTGGGCTATAAAACAAGCAGCCCTATCACAGCATTCTCAATTTATTATGAGGATATTTTCCCTTCCCAATAATTAAATGGTAATTTTCCGCTTCCTGTGGACACGGGAGGGGAAAACAGATTAGCTTGATTCTAAGAATGTCAGTCTCCATCTAATTTTTTTTGTAATGGCCAATAAAGTAACGGTTTATTACTAGCTTCCTCCTTTACTGCTTATAGTTAACATAGTTGTATGAAACCAAAATCTTCTTCATGTCATTTTATTTTAGTGACACCTTCAACAAATGTCCAGATCTCTAAACAAAGAATCCTGGCTTGTTATGGAAGAACCATTGTATCAGGGCACACACACCCCACTTGCAACAGAAGCAGCTGCAAACCTTCCATCTATGGTTTGTTTAGTATGGTTTCACATCTCAGAAGCAGCACTTTGGCCCGTCTCTCCACCCAAAAACTAGGAGCCCTGGTGGCGCAGTGGTTAAATGCCTGTACTGCAGCCTTTCACTCGAAACCAGAAGGTTGCGAGTTCAAGACCAGCAAAAGGGCCCAAGCTCGACTCAGGCTTGCATCCTTCCGGGGTCGCTAAAATGAGTACCCAGACAGTTGGGGGCAAATTAGCTTACTTGCTAATTAGCTTACTTGCTGTTCACCGCTATGATCTTTGGAAGAGCGTATAGAAATGAAACAAATTATTATTAATTATTAAATAAGCTCAAGGGGTAGAGGGAAATTAATGGTGTTTTTTTTCCTTCTGTGGGGGGGGGGAGTCATTCACAGTTACTTTTTTGAATAAAGAGATTCACATTTCCACACCGATTCAGAATCAATTCAGTGTTCCCACTACATTTACTGTGATCGAATCTCTCCGTGCCATTTTAACACTGTTACTGTTCAAATTTGCCACTGTACCAATTTAAAATGGAGGCTCTCCCATTTCTGGGAACAATGCAGTGCAATCCGGATCGATTCAGTGGTGTGTCACACTACCAAAGATGCAGATCATTGTAGCTCTTTAAAAAATAACCTTTAAAAGATCTGGTGCCAAATGCACCAGTTTGAGTGGGCTTCTTGGCTGCCTCCCCCCCCCTGAAAACTGCACTGAGTGCAGTTGGGGAAAATGTGAACTTCGCCGAAATAAACAGGTCCCACACCGGTTTATTTCTGTAGTGTGAATGGGGCCTTGGGAAAGAAACAAATCAGAGTGCCAGCTCCTCGTGGACTGTGGCATCATATTAAATGAAGCACAAATCAAAGGTCTGTGTTTAATTAGCCACTCCTGCCACAAGTGAGGACAATTAGGCAAGATGCACGAACATACTGTTTATTACCAATAAATCACAGTAACTACAGAACTTTGGCAACTGTAATGCCCAAGCCAGATCAATATATAACTTCCTAACTCTGCCAGGATTTAAATGCTTCAGAGTTTTTATGACACCATTGTTGAATAGACGAGAGTTGCGTTTCTCTGCTAATACCATGCAGCTGGTTCTTGAAGAGGCTCACACTAAAATCCTACTTATTCTTTGAAACTTTGAATTGAATGTCATCTCCAAGTTCCAACTAGGTAATACATGGGATGGAAACTTCTCAGTAATGGCACTTAAGTCACAGATATCCTTAGGAAGCTAGTGATGGCATTTTTTAATCCAGGGGAATTTGATTGAACTTGTAATAATAAATGTTTTGTTGGAGAGCCACTTTTCTATTGTTTTAAACCAATTTTTATTTTTGAAATTTTGGTTTCTTTATTTTATTTTCCTATTTTATGCTTAGTTTTCTTATATACTCTGGTTATAACACTGAAAACTATTTCAGCATTGTAAAGCCCTCTGCTGAGCCAGTGGTCTTTGGATATATATTAACAACAAACAAGCAAGAGATGTACTGAGATTTTGCCAACTACATGTTTCAGTTCTATATTAGATCTGGTAGCTCACAAATTAGGCAAGCCTTCTATCAGGTTTATTGTAAAAGAAGATTATCTTACTATAATGCAATATTAGAAAACTCTTTGATTTCCTTTAGGATTGTGTAAGAAATCAGTTTTACACAAGTAAAGGTGCCTGAAAGTTCACTCATGTCTTAACATGTACACCTGCATCTTATTGGTTAGTCCCAACTTGAGTAGACTCAATTTACATGTAAATTCCATTGATCCCAAGAGTCTACCCTAGTTGAAACTAATGCTAGTATCCAGGTCATGACTAATGTAAATCAAAGTACCTCACCTTAACATCTTGTGCCTCAGAAGCAGTCATCAGGTTATACAACTTGTATGTTCTGCTTAGTCAACTAACATTTTTTCTTGGTATCTAGAATCTGTTGTTGTTGTTGTTGTTGTTGTTGTTGTTGTTGTTGTGTGCCTTCAAATCATTTCTGACATATGGCAACCTAAGGCGAATCTATCATGGGTTTTTCTTGATAAATTTCCTCAGAAAGTGTTTGCCATTGCCATCCCTGAGGCTGAGAGTGTGTGTCTTGCCTAAGGTCACCCAGCGGGTTTACATGGCTGAACCGGGATGTTAGTTGCTTACGTCACATTTTTTAAGAATCCAGATTACTCAATGTATAAATATTTTTGACACCTGAATGAGTGTAAATCTCCTTACAACATTTTTTAAAGAAAAAAAAAAAAAAGAACAACTTAAAATCTCCCTTGTGCAAAACTCATAAATTATAAACATACCATAACTGGGATATTTTAAAAGCAGGGATAACAAAAGATTAATCAGTTCTATGCCTTCCACAATGGGAGAGTATGAATGGACACTCTTCCAAATGATTTCTTCATCATGTTCTAGCATGATCTGTAATCATTCATGTCAGGATTCTGTTTTCTTTTTACTGGAACCCAGAGTTTTTGTAGCTCACCATGACTTCTAATCACCCTTATACACACACAAGGATTTATTTATTTTCTTCAGAGGGAGTGCTTTTGCCCCCCTCTGAGGCTGAGAGATTGTGACATGCCCAAGGACAGCCAGTGGGTTCTCCTGGCTGAGCTGGGATTTGAACCCTGGTCTCCTACAGTTGTAGTCCCACATTCAAACCATTATATCACACACACTGATTCATGCTAGGGCACCAGGAAAAACAACAGAAGTTCTTAGTTTGCTTGCATGCATTCTCCCTGAAACATCTTCCAATGGCTACAAGGGAAATTTATCATCAACATTTTCTCTCTGTCTTTCATCTCTAATACTTAACCTATAATCAACTAAAAAGTCAATTCAAGTCTCAAAACCATGACATACATTGCATATTGATGAGAAGTGAGCTCACTTGTGAAAACTTAATGATACACATGCTCTTCAGTGCCTGAAATTTTAAAAAGATAATGATTACTGATTTTCAACTCCAAAGCTGCATCACTGAAGGCACACAAAGCTGAGATTTACATAGTCTTGGGTGGGAGGGGAGGGGAGGGGAGAGAAAGATTTAAAATATGTAAAGGCAACAGGAAAACTAAGCCTCAACTGGCAGTCTGGGGCAACCAAGAGAGAATTGACAGTATTTAAAAACAGTATTTATTTAATGGGGGGGAAAAAACCCCTACACAAAGCCTAGAGCTCACTGAAAAGAAATGAAGAAAAGTGTTTGGGCGATACCAAAAAGCCCAGGACATTTTTTCCCCATTTGAGCAGGTATGCTATTCAGTATCTAGTAAACTAAACTCAGGAGCTGCATACTGATATCCTCCCTCCAAAAAAGACTGCTGATGTAATTTGAGGCAGTGCTTAGGGGGAAGACTAAAAAAAGCCCTGTTTTAAAAAAGTGGTCCATATAATATTTTAAAATTTGTGCCGTTATTTAGAGCCAGGGAGTATGTATGTGCTATCTGTTGTGTGTTGCTGTGTATATGTATTTAGGAGAGGTGAAGGGAGTTATAATTCTGGTGTGTGAGGAGGCGTCTTACCTGCAAACTGAGAAAAGCATTATTAGTGGTTTTGGCCCTTCCAAACTATGGAGTGGCTGCCAAATTTTCAGATGGCATCAGATTATTCAGGCTAATGACATTCTAGCCTGTGACGAAATCCAAAAAGACATCTTCACAGCAGGAGCACGGACAACAAAAGTCAGATGTGATCAAATGCAAGTAAGTTCACAATGATGTATATTCTGTGAAAAAGCAATGAAACACTGATAGAATGTGAACGGGCTGTCACTGTTAAATACTCAACCATTTCATTCTCTCATGTGGGGATTAATAATTAAAGTAGTTTTCTCCCCACTGTGGGGGAAAACAAATATTCCTCCAGGTGTTCTACCTGTGTAGAAATGACCTGAAGTATTGTACAGGATAGATTCAACTGGAGAGGCCACAGCCATGAGTCTTCAGGAGCTGAGTAGAGCAGTTGAGGACAGGATGACTTGGAGGTCTCTCATACATAGGGTCGCCTTGGCTCAAAGTCAACTGGAAGACAGTTAATGGCCACAACAACATTGTGCAGGAATTATTCTGCAAATAAAACAAGTATTTTCTTGCTCTCAAAAAACATCTTTCTGTATCGGAAAAAGTGATTTGTGGGAGCAAAACCCCAAATCACCCCACTTCTCAAGGTAATAATTCTTGCACGATACTATGGGACACTGAATACCAGAAGAAAATTGTACAAAATTCTCACTAGTCTATTATTCTTCCTGATAGGAATTCCCCACTGTTGTGAAACCTATTTTTTAACCTGGGAAGAAATATTAGGACATATTTGCTGCATCTCTAGTGGTCGCCAATAAACGAGTACTCTCCTTGAATTATAGCAGGTAAGTCCCTTCAGTTATCAGTTCAGGGTGCATCAGCAATGCAATTGGAAACAGCAATATCAATAATATTCATTGCACGACACTGTAAAACAAAACACTGCACTGTAGGTGGATGGAAGGTTAATTGGAATCTACAGGTAAATTATTTGCACTAGATCATCAAGTATTCCTACTTCAAATGGTTTAATAATGATTCCTCCCTCCTAAATTAGCCTACTCAGGGAGCTGAATACTGGGGGAGGACCGTTGATTCATGTGTGATTAAACTTCAGTCTAGCTATTGAAACCTGGTTCCTGGCTCAAAGGCATTTTCGCCCCATAATTTTTTGGATATTTTCCTGGACCATTATTTTTCATCTCACTCTGGCTTGGGGACCTCAGAGGTTTAAATAAAAACACAAAGTGGTTTCTGCAAATCTAAAATATGCCTAGCCTATCAACCACCATATATACAAGAAAGTGGTAGGAGTGCATCTACTCAAGGCATCCACCATCCTGGAACATGAGTTTTGTATTATTCAAGACCAGAAGTAGAGGAACTTTCTTGATGGAGAGGAGAAGTATTTTTCCCCCTTTCCCATTTCAACCTTACCCCCGCAATGCTTTATAGTGCTAAAAGGGCAGGGTCTGGGGCTTGCTGGTTCTAGAAAGTAGAATAGTTTTCTCCTAAAACCATTCTGTATAGAGCAAAAAAAGAAGGATCTTAATGTCACAGCATACATTTTATGGCTCCTAATTCCTTGTTACAGTGTATTATATACTGTTAGGAACATGAGAACACAAGAGGACATATATACTTGTTATCTAAGGCTACCATATGTACTCATGTACAAGTCAACCTCATATATAAGTCAAGGGAAGGTTTTAGGGCCAAAATCATGATTTTGATATGACCCGTGGATAGGTCAAGGGTAAAACCTAGGGACATGTAACAAAGGATGTAAAAGGGGGAAGCACCACTTCCCTCCTACCCTCTCTGAATCTCTCCCAACCACCTAGCAGCATTTCCCTGGTGCTGGAGGAGGAGGTTTTAACATCAGTTTGAGAAGGGAAGGAAGCGGAGTTAAATGGGGTGTTTGGTGGGCAGAGATCAGAAGAGGAAAAAGAAGAAGGGGAAAATAATGTTTTAATATCGGATTGAGAAGGGAATCACCTCTTTAATACACACACACACACACACACACACACACACATACACACACACACACTCAAACACACACACACACACACACACACACACACACACCTGCCTGGGCAGCTCTTTCAGAAATCACTGCCAAGGCACAGTGCTTCTTTCAGGACCTTTCTAAACAATATTCCTGTATTGACCTGTATATAAATTGACCCAGGATTTTAGGGTCAATTTTTGAGCATAATACTTTTGACTTTTAGTCAAGTATATACAGTAATCTAATCCAGCATTCTGTTCTTCAGTGACCAACCAGTTTTCTCTGGAAAGCCCAAAAGCAAGAGGTTAGCACTACATTTTGTACTCCACAGCAGCAGATATTCAGAGGCACAGTGTCTATGGGGTTATTTGCATGGATGAAACCTCCCCCCTCCCCGGTCCTCATCCCGAGGCCACTGCTATCTCTTTGCACAATGCACGGCAACTACCGGCAGAATACTGCAGACTCTTTCAGTGAACCCAACTATGCCCTTGTGTTGGCAAAGCTGTGGAAAGCGCAGGAGTTTCCATGAAACTCCTGATGAGTGTGGGGTTTTGTGCCATGCAAATATATGGATTGGGACCAAATTGGGTCAAAGCAGCTATCACATACCAGGTGCCATGCCATCCCCTTCCCTGCACAGAGCAACACAGGGAAAGGGGATGGCTGTTCTCAGAGTTGCTGTTGCTTCTGTATCTATAGGAGCTTTGTGGTTAGGCAGCCCACAAACCACCACTTTTCTGAGCATGGGCTCGCCTATGTGACTAGTGAAAAGAGAGGTTAGAGGGATCAGGGAAGCCCTAGCCATGTGATTGGTATTTTTATGATATCAGTACTTTTATGACATCTATGCCACATATCAAAACAAGCTTTCTGTGGTTGAAATAATACTGCTGTTCCTTTTTGACATGGAAATCAAGGCTGGAATATAGTGACTATCTATTTGCTCTAATGTGAAATTCATTCAGGCAATCTTCTTAGTTGCAAAGCCATTAAATACTAGACATGGCCAACCAGTTCAGATTAATATTTATTTATGAATATTTATTTACTGAAGTTAAAACTCAAGCCATCCACAAGAACTTGAAACAAATGCAACCACCAACTGAAAGGTATTGGAATAAATATTGCATTATTTATACATGTGATAATACATGAATTCTATATGTGTTGTATTCTGCAATTCAGTTCAGCTCATTGAGCTGACATTTCATGAGACTCCTGTATTAACTATCCAACGACTGACTGTTTTCACAAAATAAGACCATTTGTGAACTAATGAATAAAACCACATCCCTCATTATTCTGGAAGTGTCCACAATGCTAATATCACTCAGGAAATCTGATTCATTTCTGAGTACTATTGCTGTGGTCTCTAATAAAGGCTGGAAAGACAAGACACATTATGCTAATTTGTTCTAGCATTTTAAGCACTATGACCCTTCTTTTTTGCTTCAGGGTTATATTCTTCATTTCCTGGCCTTTCAAAATACCTTGTAAATATTTCTAAAGCTTCATTTTAAAAAAATCCTATCAGACATTAAAAATTATAATCCCATGAAAAATTACAGCTGACCAGCCACATCAACTCTAATTAATTCATTTTGTTACAATGAGGCATATGTTTGATATATACTATACTGAACAAGAACTGGAATAGTAAATCACAGTCTCATTATAGCAGACAATAAAATGTGGCTAAAGATTGTGTTTATTACAAGGATAATAGCCATCATTCTCAAATGTATGAACAAGTAAGCATATTGGCCAGAATAGAGAGTACATTGATCTTATAGCAGATATTAATTTGTTGTTCTTTATCTAGGTTCTCAGATACCAAAAGAAACAAACTTGGCAAAAGTTTTCATTTTGCAACTCTGACACCAAAGTCATCATGGAGAGAGGGCAAACAGACAGACAACACAGAGAGATTCTGTTGCATTTGATTTAGATCCATCAATTTCAAATGAATTGACCTAACACTTTATCTATTCTGTTGCATCACTGTTTGGTAGTTGTTGTCTGATTTCACGGACTGTTGAGCAGAGAGTGCAATACTTTCAATAAATAATATAAGATGTTTGATTTTAAAAAATACTATATGTTTGTGTACAAGTCAACCTCACATATAATTCAAGGGAAGGTTCTGGGGCCAAATTTTGGATTTTGATATGACCCATGGATAGGTTGATGGTAAATCTTAGAGGCATGTAACAAAGGACATAAAGGACAAAGCTAAGGCATCAGTGAACCTCCAATCACTACATGCTTGCACCCGCGTGCACTCTCCTTACAAAGGGAATGGATTGTTTGTACTGTCTGGCAAGCAGGAACACACATACACACAGCCATGCCTGCGTGCACCCATGCCTCTTTGTAAAGGCAAATAGGTCTTTTGCATTGCTCTGGTAAAGCAGGAACACACACGCCTGCACCTGCTCCTGCTCCTGTGTGCATTCTCCTTGCAAAGGGAATGGGTCTCATGGATCTCTCTTGCAGACACTCACTCTCTTCTTGGCTGAGCAGTACCTGCTGAAGTAAGGAGAAAGTGATGTTGGGTGACACTTCTTTTAGGACCTTTCTGAGCAGTGTTACTGTATTGACCCAGCCCAAGATTCTGGGGACAGTTTTTTTGGCATAAATTTTTTGACTTATAGACGAATATACAGCGGGCCCTTGCTTTACGTGAAGGATCCATTCCGGACCCCCCCCCCCCGCGTAAAGCAAATAATGCTTAAGCCATGCACGCTATTCACGAGCCCCATCAGATATAATGGGGCTTGTGCTCGCCGTGTGGCAATATGTGCACATGGGGCACACATGCATTTCCCAGGTGGCTTCAGCCTATGCTGAAAGCTGCCTATAAGGAGCCCATATATGGCATGGGTTGACTGTATATGGTACTACAACTATCATACGTTTTGTAAGCAAAGATAATCAATCCTTCCAATATGGAGAAATAGTGGAGACTCAAAAATATGATCTCTTTACTAATCTCCTAAAATAGGCAGTCAAGAGGATAAATGTGGGGGAAAGATTTTAACAACACCTCAGTAAGTCTTTTCTAGAATGACAACTTGCTCAAACTGAGGAGCAAAATCAGAGTCATTATTATTATTATTATTATTATTATTATTAAAGTTTATTTCTAGAGCGCTGTAATTATACACAAAGTTGGTAAAATTAAGGAGTATATAAAAGCCTGCCCAAGGCGTACACTCTAAGATAATAACAATTAAATAGAGAAATAGATAAAATTACCATGTAGAAAAGAAAAGACAAATTAAAAACATTACATATAAAAGTAGATCACATCACATCAAACATATGTGTGATTTTTTTGTATGTTTTTTGAAGAACCATGGGGGAATCTGACTGGTAGCAGTAATATCACTCCTAGCCAAGGCAGGGCCTAAGCAGACAGACCAAATGACCATGCTGGTATCATGCCAGCACCATTTGCACTGGGACTGCACAGGCCTGATCCTGAACCAAACCACTGGAAGGTGTGGATTCTATACACTCCTTTTTGGCCCAGTTCTTCTTGTTTGGTGCAGCATCAGCACTGCTTCAGGTCGAGTTCAGAGCAAGCATCTGTAAGCATGCCCCCAAAGTGGCCTGAAGCCACATCATTTTGTCCGTGTGTTTTGGGCTGTAGTGATAGGTTTTCACTCTTCTTGACATGATCTATGCACAGTAAAGAGAACATTCTAGGTAAGTTTTATACCAGTTTCACTACAATACCACAACCATATGTCTTCCAAAATCTCAAAGTCTCAGTACAGCCAGCCAAATGGGAAGGGCTAAGTCTTGTTTCTCATCTCTCAGGGCCTGTACAGGGAAGTAAGGGCCCGTACAGACATGCCAAAATAAAGCTGCTTCGGGTCACTTTGGAGGTATGGTGTTTAAATGATGTATGCATTCTAATAGGCCAGAAGCCACGCCAAAGCCACATTCCAGTCCTAAGGACTGGAGCTCAGCTTTGGCGCAGCTACTGGCCTCTTAAGATGCATGTGTCACTTAAACAGCATACCTCCATAGTCACCCGAAGCTGTTTGTATGGGCCCTCAGTCCCTGGACCTTTCTCCGATACTTCCCATTCATAGTTCCCTAGCCTTCTCCTATTCAGCTCTCTTCCTCTCGCTGTAAAAGGCCCTGAATTGACAAGTCAGAGAAAGGTGATTCTGTGGCAGGAATCCTTCCTCAGAGTCCTGACGTCTGGCCTTGCTGCCCTGCTCTCCACCAGTATTGCTTCCCACTTTTCTACCTGCTGGTAGCTCAGGTGCTCAAGTAGCTATGCCAGACCAAGCTTGCCCACAGACGGAGTATCCCAGCTCAATATCACTGATGGTCATTTGCATCATGCTTCCAGCCCAGTTTGCTTTGGCAACCACCCTCTCCACTCCCTCTTTCCTCTTGCCATACCTGCTGCCATTACCTCCTTTAAATCTTTGTCCTCTGTCACCTCTCTCACCTTTAAGATTCCTCCTCCAAGAATCTCTGTGCCATGCCATAGATATCACCATTGTCCCTTGAGTGGCCTCATTGTTGTCATTACACTAGCTGGTAACCCCCAAATACTGCAGGTTCTCAACTCTGAGCCCCCCACTTCCATAATAGTGCTGTAAGTGTATAGTATGAAAGGGCTCCAGATCAGCAATTCTCTGCTTGAGTCCATTCGTTTTTTACACTGTACCTAAATTACAACAAAAACAACTGCAATACATACAATTATATGAATCTTCTCAAAACTGTATTGAGATGTATGACTCAGTTTTTCACAAGATAATTTAGCAAATAATTTGTATCTGCATAACCAGTCCTATATCTGTATTTCTCTGGAAATAATCTCAAAAGTAATCTCCCAAATATTTAAAATATTAATGATATCATTTAGTTACTATTAAAAAACCTAATAAGTATATTCAGTAGTATTAATGAGAGCAATAGAACATTCTGTATCCTATTGGATACAAGCATAAAACAGTGTCAAGTTATCCAAATGTTTCCCCTGAAACCAAGACAAATTTGATTTTAATTACCTCAGTAATTCATTAGGCAACACTTTATACTAATAAAGCTGTGATTCACTATATTCTTAGTTAATACAATATTTTAGCTATATAAGATCCGAAATGTGTAAATACACATTATTCTTTACATTTGTTTGTAAAGATGACTCAGTATGATCAAACATAGGATTTGACTCTAAAACATTATGTAGAGTCAACCATCACTGGCATTAAACAATGGAAAGGTTGACAGGTTGCCTTTGGCTCAATTTCCTGGCTACAGGAATATTTGTAATAAATATAAAGAAGCAATATTTTAAAGAATGCGACAACTAATTGAATGAAATCAATCACTTACCCCACATTAAGCAATACCATGTCACAACATTCAGTAACTGCACTCAAGAAAATGGTCTTATTCCCATTTGTACTAACTGACATGTAATAAAACAGAAATAAAAGAAATGGGTGCTACAACATGTAGTTATCTTGATGCATAATCTGTACTCAAGACAAGAGATTATTGTTAGAACAGAATAAAGAGAACAGAACTGGCAAGGGAGTTATGCAAGGCTGTGTTCTACCACCGTATCTCTTCAGCTTGCATGCTGAAAATATTGCAAAGCAAGGTTAGACTCAGAGGAAGGAACATCAACAATTTAAGATATGCAGGTGACACTATACGTAGTTGTTGTTCTTGTGTGCATCCAAGTCATTTTTTACTTATGGCGACCCTAAAACAAGCCTATCATATGGTTTTCTTGGCTTGTTTCTTCAGAGGGGGATTGACATTGCAATGCTTTGAGGCTGAAACAGTGTCATTTGCCCAAGGTCACCCAGTGAGTTTTTATGCTTAAGTGGGGATTTGAAAATAGCAAAGACCTGGAACAAAGACCTAGAAAGTCAAGGATCAAAGTGCTAATGCAGGTTTAATACTGAACACTAAGCAAACAAAAATAATGACCACTGATGATTTAAAATGTTTTAATGTAGACAATGAAGACATTCTACAGATACTGCGGAATACTAAAAACACAAATAAATATATCCTAGACCAAATCAAGCCTGAACTCTCCCTAGAAGCCAAAGTGATTATATAGAAGGTGTTGTAGTTTGGTCATATGATGAGAAGGTATATTTCATTAGAAAAGACAATACAGCTCAGTACAGCAAAAGGCAGCAGGAAAAGAAGAAGACTGCAGTACAGATTTATGGTATTTATTTATTTATGGTATTTATACCTCGCCCTTCAGTCCTAAAGGCTATCAGAGCGGCTTACAATTATTATTTTTAATTAGACGGTTCACTGCTCTCAGGTTTACAATATAGATTTAGGAGATTATTGCACCCAGAAAACCCCCTGGATAGATGCGGGATTTAAAAGTCAAATACAGGTGTTATCACACTTACCCGTTCCCAGGGTGTATGTAGCCCATACCCATCCCCGGCAGCCCATCTGCAACCCAGAGTTTTGCTGCATCCAGGATTTTCCCATTCCTGAAAAAGGTCTGCATTGCAGATAGGCTGGCCAGGATTTCTGGGTGTGATAATCTCCTCTACCAAGGAAGTCATAGCCCTGAATCTACAACACCTCAACAGAATTATCAAGGACAAGGTATCTTGAAAGTGTCTCATTCATAGGATCACCATAAGTCCAGGCCAGGTTCAAGGCAGTCAACATTAACACCATAAAACAGGGTAATGTTATAAGCAAAGCAATAACACTGCCAAAAATTATTAATAATAAAATAACAACTCTAGACAACTGCTAAAATTCCACCACAAATATCCAACCTGACAGTGCTGAAAAAGATTTAAATTACACAGAATTTGTGAAGACTTGCACAAGTGTGCTCTCCAGCTCTCTACACACACATCAGATAGATAAAATTGGCCAGCAGCGTTAACAGTCAGCTTTTCCTTGGATCAAAATGTAAAAAATATAGACAAGACACATTCTTATAATATGATTAGTACTACTGTTACTTTTTGTTTTTGTTATGAGGCTTTCATGAGTGTGTACCAGACCACAAGGCTCAGTTCAGAACCTCATTAGTGTTTTTGACAACATAATACAGCCTATAGGGTTCCATAAACTACCTGATTTCACTGAAAGAACTAATCTGGGTCTTATTTTCAAGATCTGTAGCTCCATGCCTCCCACTGACCATGATTCAAACTCAAGAAATGACTGTGGAATTTTTTTCTACTTGACAAAATTGAGTGACCTTTTTTATACCATACTTCCTAGTGAAGAGACAGCACCTGCTGACATTTTAAGGGGAGGTACACTAGATCCCTTAATACTGCATTTATCTTTTTTTAAAAAAGAATTCCTCTGCTCAACTGCATGAAATTTGAAAGCACATTTGCTGACAGGAGCAAGTCTGCCCATGTTTGAAGTAAGTAGATCCAGTTTTATTGTAGTCAAGAACAGGCTTTGCAGTTCAGAAGTCTGTGTCTTTGTAAAAGAGGTGTGCAAAATACAGGTCTTGTGGCTTCCTGTGGCTATTTTTCAACTCTACCTAACTCCATATTTTGCATCATTTGTGCAGAAAAAGTGATTGTCTCTGCTGGAAGCCACCAGGAGTGGAAATTCCCTTTCAAACAGCACCCCCTTTTCTGTTTAACATAAAAAGAAAGCAATCCAAGGAACCAATCCTAACAGGAAGAAAAGGGCAAAGTGAGTGACAAGAGCTCAAGAACTGAAAATAAAAGGCCAGCCTGAGTGTAACTTTTTTTGTTACAATTTGCATCTCATGCTCAGTTGTTTGGAGGTAGTGAGACAGAAGCATCATCTCAATCGTTAATGGAGGTTTATTCCCTTGGAGATTTAATTACTACAATGGTTTGCTATACAGTGGTGCCTCGGGTTACGAAATTAATTCGTTCCGCCGCCGCTTTCGTAACCCGAAAAGCATTCGCAAGCCGAAATGCCATAGGCGCTAATGGGGAAAAGCCGCGATTTCGTGCGAAATAGCGCCGAAAAGCACCAAAAAAATTTTCGTAACCCTAAAAAACCTTCGTAACCCGGAACAGTTATTTCCTATGGGATTTTTTCGTATCCCGGAAATTTCGTAACGTGGGTATTTCGTATCCCGAGGTACCACTGTATTAATTTCTATGTAGAATCTTTATCAGATTCAAAACACCTTGCAAAAACAATTAAAAGTACAACACAAAAATACACATAACCATAATAAACAAAGAGTAACAAAACAATTTTAATAGCCATAGATTTAAAATATTAATTAACCCTAAAATAGTCACTGCTCCTGAAATGCCAATTTAAAATTTCCGTTAAATTTTGGCACCTGTGTGGAAAACATAAAAATACTTTTATAGGCAGCATTCTGAAATAATTTCTAGGCACTGAGTTCTAGGGCTACTCATTCACTCATCAATCTTTGCTTATTTTATTCTCACATCTATGATTGAAAAAAGGGTCCATATGTTTTCTCCTCACTGGGAGAAAGCACAAGAATGAAAAATTTTCACATTTTGCTGCACTCTGGTGCTTAGGAATGGAATGTGGCTTTGGTGCGACCTCCGGATTCTTAGGACCCAGGCATCATTTAAATAGCATACTTCCACAGAGACCCCAAGCAGCTTTATTTTGGCAGTCTGTAACAGGCCTGAGTAACCTTGTGCAAGTCATACTCTCTTAGCCTTAGCCTTAGCCTTTCATACTTTCTTAGCCTCAGATGCAGCCTCAAAAAATCATGACAAGAAACCCTATGATAGATTTGCATTGGGATCACCATAAGTCAGAAATGACTTGAAGGCATACAATAACAACTGAGCTAAAATAAAAATATTTCTTGTGATGGTTGACAATTTCTCTACATGATATTCCAGCAGGGCCTACTCTGCTGCAGCAACCCAATAATGCCTCCACACAGAGTCCTGATTAGTGCCAAGTTTCATTCTGGTGCCCAGCGAAAACGTGTCTTTTTTCTAAAGCCTTTGGGACCTAAATGATTCCATCCAAATCTGCACATGTGCATGGTTTTAAATTGTCTTAACACTCTTTTAACAGGTTTTAAAACTATCTTGAGTTGACATTAAAAATAGTTTAAATCAGATGAAAAATATATTAAACAATTTTACTGTTATAAATTGGTTAAAATGATCTTATCGCCATGCAATCTTATGATATAGAACAAGATATAATTTTTAAATAAATAAATAAACAAATGAAATGTTGATATGTCAAGATACCTCTTTTTTTTGTCAAGAATTAGAAAATCAATATTCTCTAAGTCTCTACAGATAGGGAGTGGGTCATCATTCACAAGCCACATCAATGTTGTTTCCTAGCAGTGACTGTTAAATGCATGCAACAGTCCAAACTCATACACTAAGTTGTTGTGAAACAAATGCGTCTATGAAGATGGAGGAAGTAAGGTGCTGAATTCACCATGCAGGTGCCAGGCCCTATGTTCCAGATAACATTGTTCTAGATACAGTAAGACTTCACATTCAAAGGACTTCTCTGGTGACCCTAGTGTGCCCTAGGCTGATTGAGAATCAATGAAAACAGACACCAAGAGTTTATCATAACCAAGAAGATACCTCCAATTGGGAAAGCTAAAGATTCATATACTCCAGAGAACGCTCACTGTTCATATCTTCCATTTTGAGAGCCTCCAAAATACACCCCACACAAGGGGCACAGAGAGCAAAGGTTCCATTTGTAATGGGATAAATGTCTAGAACACATCTTCAACTCACGTTCTACCTTCTAAACTTAATACATTAAAAGCATGCTACTGGAGAAATTAAGGTCCTACCCCATAGGGCTTTAAAATTCAAAAGCAGTGCTATGCCTTGCATCAGGGAGTGATAACAAAATCAGAAATGCTGCTGATAAAAAAAATCGCCCATTTCATTCCCGGACAGGGATGAAAAATCTTTCAGTTGTTGCCATTTTTTTCAACAAGGTATCTCCATGTGTTGAAAAAATTCTCCCTCATCAAGAATGAGAAAGTATGGATAATCCCTACATCTAGTAAAGAGCAAGAGGGGGGGAAAAACAAAGTTATGAAAGGATAGAATATGGAAATTATGAAATTGCCAGGTGATGAAGTAAGAATGAGAGAAACACATTAATAGTCGGGACTGCGTTCGGCACTTTCACTGGCTATTTTCACAGTGTGGGGGGTCTCCTCTTAAAACAGGAATGTGCAAATACATTTCCCACCAGCAGCTGGCCGCAGTGGTCTTTTCTGTCCAAAATCAGCCAATTTGGGGTGATTTTTGGTAATTCTTCCCAGTAGATTAGGGAACTGTTTTCAAGCCAACCATCACAGCAGGTGACATGCATGGAATTTTTAATAGTGGAGTTTTGCCCTCCCCTCCTCAAAAAATGGAGGAGCTTTTGGAGGTTCAAGGAAATTTGAGGGGCACAAGAAAGAGTTGAGGAATGCCTGTTGGAATGCAGCTTTCCACGCCTGTCCAAAAGGGACGCTAACTATGCTTTCTGGCTGTGAATAATGAGGAGAATGCCAGTGTAAGTCAGCAGAAGAAGCTTGGCGCACGGCCAGCTGAAAATGTAACCTGGCAACTGAATGCAAGATGTCACACATTCTGTTGCTAATAAAGAGAAATCTGACTATTTCCTGCAAAACAAAACAAGAAAAAACAACATTTCCTTGTTAAATCATTGGGTTTCCTACCCTTTTGTGGTAAATGTCTTAAATCACAACAAACTGTTGGCTGTCACAGGGCTGTTTGTGTGCATGTGTCTTCAAGCTGACTGTTGTGTTATGGTGACCTCATGAATTTCATAGGGTTTTCTTCGGCAAGGGATAGGTTTACCTGATCAAAATTCAGGACAATTTGTTTGTAACAATAGACCTAATGGACTGAGACTGCAGACTTATGGTTGAACTTCACAACTGTAAGGTGGCAGAAAGGTCCTTGGACAGTACTCAAGGACATCAGACACTGGAGCTCCAAAATCAGAGAGGTCAAAAAAGAGGCATGCCAAGAAAATAATAGCCAACACTGTGCATTTATACAAATGAAAGCCCTCTGAGACCCAACATACTCCTGGGACTTGGAGGAAAGCCCTGAAGTTGGTGTAATTTACTTCCCTGCTCTTGGGACTTGTCTACATGTGTGTTTTGTATGAGAATTGGTGTGGATTTTTGCACCTTCAAATCAACTCCTATTGTCTTTACTTCAATCATGCCTATTGACATGTATGCAATTTTTGTCAGCCACACGCAATAACATTATTATTTTTCTGTCAATCAAAGAGCATATGCACTTAAATAGTTAAAAGTTCCTCCCCCCCCCTTCTCCCAACAGGTTAGCATTTTACCTTTCCCCAATTATCTACTGTTTGGATCCCTTTAGTTAATGTAAGATGCAAAGTTTCTCTTCTTCCCACACCTCCAGCCACACTTGAAATCTGGAAAAACCAAGGCTTTTTTAATGCATTTAAAGTTCTGCGGTTGTTTCACTTGGGCAGTGTGTAAGAGGTGAAAGAGTTAAAAACTGGGGGTGGATATGTGGCCAGGAGACCTCCAGCCCCCTCCTTGCCAATGCCAGGGAAAAAGGGCCATCTGTCCATTTCCTCCAAGGAAACTTTAACTATTTAAATGCCCATCAGAAATACCAGTGTCAAATGGTCCATTCCAGTCTAAAACAATTAATTAAAAATGCTACAAGAGGCCAAGAATAGGCAAACCCTGTAGGCACTTAAAACCAAGGAAATCTCTTAGCAGTAATATCCATCTGCCCAGCAATCCACCCACCCTCTGTTATGAAAAGGCATTCAGAGAGTACAGGATATTTTTCATCATATGGAGTGGCCCTTTGAATCAATGGAAGCGGTTTTGTTTTCTTAATTTCTAAATCTAGAAAGATGAGGAGCAGGAGCAGGAGGAGGAGGAGGAGGAGGAGAATAAAGGATCTAAATAAAAATTTTAAATACACTCTTTCATTGTTCAAAGGTAGTAGGGCACTGTTTACACATTATATGACAGCTTAAAACAGCTTAGAATCTAACACAAGCACCATGTACCTCCAATTTACACACAAAAAAGGAGCTTCTTCACTTTGAATTCTCCCTCTCCAACTACATAGAATTCAGTTGTCCTTTCCAGGACGTGGAAGTTATCTAACTAATATTAGGAAGGAGGGTCTTGCATTGCATTTTGCTTTGCACTAGACTGCCCACATTAATCCTAATAGCTCCTTGTGTTCTATGTAGCATCTGATTTGACAGGCATCCTGACATTCAAATAACACTTTATCAGAAAGTGCTGTAAATATCTAGTATCAGTGGCTATTTCTACATACTTTAAAAGGGCCTTTTTGTCCCAAAAAACAGGACACAAATTTCTCAATTTTCCTGACATCTCTAAAAGGTGACATGCATTTGGATGTCATGAGAAAAGATGTTCAGTACTGACTTCAGTTTTTTGTTTTTGTCATCCATTTGGTCCTAAGCTGTCATATAATGTGTAAACAATGCCCTACTACCTTTGAATTACAAAAGTGTGGATTTTGAAATTTTATTTAGGTCCTTTATCATCATAATCCTCATCTTCATCTTTCTTCTTCTCCTCCTTCTCCTCTAGCAACATTTGTACAAACTCTACACTGTTTGTCACCACTGAGATATATGGAACGTTTGATATTTCCAATGTCCAGAATTAATTAGGAATCCTATCCAATGATGCTTGAAAACTTTGCTGTTGTTTTAATTGTTTAAATAGCTGTCTAAGGGGCTTGACAGACCGACTATTAAGGACGGCCTGGGGGTGGAGTCGTGGTATGGCATCCCCATGACACATGTCCTGACTCCACCCACACGATGCCATGTACCCCTCCACATGGTGCACAACATCACTGTGCTCCTCTGGGGCTGCATCTACATGATGCAGCAACAAAGGAGTGCGGAAAAACCATACGTCAGCAGCTATGGAGCCCTTTCCAGGATGCAAAAAAAGAGAGATTAAGTTGCCATGGTCCCGATGTAGTTGCCGTGATCCCAGTCTGGTGCTAAAAGGGGCAGTCTGTCGAGCCCCTAAGATACCAGCAGCATACTCCCTATTTGGTTTTTTTAATGGATGCAAACAAGTGACTAACACTGACAGGGAACTGAAGCTGTGAGAGATAGTTGAAAGGATAAGAAATGTTTAAGCTCTGATGAACATTTAGACATTAGTTGCTTCAACATTTTTAGTATACTGTCAATATCAAAAATGAACTGCAAAAGAATGTCAGCATGTATCTTTGTACATTTGCTATTTTTATCTCAGCTTGCTTCCAAATTAGATTTGTGGAGGGAAAAAGAAAAACATATAAGCTCTGACAATGTGCTTATGTATAGGTGAGGATGTGAAAGGAAAAGAAAGCAGAGGAAAATCAAGAGCATGTATCACTGCAAATCTATATGTTGAAAAAAGCCATATGTTATAAAATATATATAAAAAACAAAATGTTAATCTATGCCCCTTCACACAATAAATGTCCTTTCATTTAGCTATTGGAAGGGGAATGACACACTACCGTATAATTTGCTTTTCTATGATATCTCTGTATCAGCACGTAAAGATTTTTTGCTTAAGGCAGAATTTTTTTTCATAACCCACCCAGATTTACTTCTTCCTTTTTTGTACGCCTCCTTAAAAATTAAAGCAGCAATCAAAACAGGCTACAGAAAAGTAACATCCAGATGAAAGATTCCCTGATAGCAAAGAGAGGGAAAATGTTAATGATAGAGATGACACTTCCGAATTTCACTTCAGGCAGCAAAGATGTGTTGCTATAAATATTTCTGCATAAAACAAAGGCACAGCTTCAGACACTATCAAGTGCAGACAGCACCTCTTGGACTTAGTGCATATCTAAGCAGGACAACCCCAGTTGCAGCAATTCAGTTCACAGCTGATTTCTTCTTTTCTTTTCTTTTCTTTTTATATCTTGCTCTGACTCTCAGGAGTTTTTGGAGCAAAAGATAGAAATTTGACCTATTTGTGACAAACTTTCAAACAATCCTTCCTTTTTGTAATTCTTTACACACAGGAATCCAAAAGGGGCTCTTGGGCTGTGTCTCATAAGCCTGTAGAAGACACAGTAGAGAAAACATATTTCATTTCCTTCTTTGCTGCAACAGGGAGAGCTCTCTCCTACTCCAAGAAAGATTAAGGGCAAAGAACAGGGTACAAGCACAAAGAATTACAATTACAAAGAATTAGGTACAATTACACATTATGAAATAAATTTGTGATCAGATCTCCTTTCATTTTTACTCTACAGCTTTATTTTTACTCTACAGTTTTTATGTCTGTAGTCATTTTGCTTCCTGTGTCAGATGACAGCACAAGCAAGTCTTCCCCCACACAAATCCTATCCTTTAAATCTCCCTGCATAGCTTATTTCTTTCACAAAGCTTCTCTTGGCCCAGCATAGCCTTTGTGTATTGTGTGCAACTGCTGCCATTCTCAACGCTGCTTTATTGCTTTGTCCTTTTCCTTCACCTCTTGCCCTGTACATTTTACTTGAAAGCACTCCAGGCATAGTCCGTATTATGACTCATTGCTAGTTCTTATCAAATGTTAAATTGCACAAGCAAAAACAAAACAAAAACAAATAGCATACACTATTTTCTTCCTGGATATGACACACAGACAATGTTAAGCCAAAGTTCCAGAATCATGGCTAATTGGTTATGAATAGCATATGTACTTGTTCAAGCTATCCATGCACTCATGGCTAGCTCTTCCCCAAACTAACCACGAATAAAGGTTTAGTGTTATGTGTTATGTATCCACACCAAATTACAAAGGCATTTTCACATTATACAGATATAGCACTGTGACTCCACTTTTATTACCATGTAATCATTCAATGGAATCCTGAGATTGTAGTTTGGAGAGCTCTAGAGCTCTCTGGCTGAGAATTCTAAATGCTAAATTTTCCTAAACTGAAAATCCCAGGACTCCATAGGATAGAGCCATGGCAGCTTAAGTGGAATCAGAGTGTTATAGTTGTCTAGTGTGAAAGGGCGCCTAGTTTGCTATTTCCTTTGGCCAGAATCTAATGGCGGTAGTAGTAATAGGCTTATTCTTTAGCCAAAATCTAACCAGAATCTGCTTTGTAGCCAGAAAATAAAGCCAGAGATTATAGCTGACATATATTTCTTTGCTTGTTTGGAAGTGACGAGACAGGAATCCCAGTTAAGAATTAATGTTCAAGTTTTGCTGCCAGTTACTTTAGCCATTCTTGCTGATTAGAGGAGCCAGCAGGAGCAAGTAGTCAACAAGGAGAAGCAACGAAATAATGAATATTTCTCTAGAATTCTTTGGACTCTCAATATTTTTAGTATGTCTGGATTCTCTAGAATAAGCATAAAAGTTTAGAAAATAAGCATAAGAGACTTTGACGAAACCAGACCTTTTAGATAGGGCCTTCTCCTCCTCCAATAAACGTGATTGCAAACTAAGAAGCAAAGTGTTATCATCTGTAGAGGCTTGTGTTTTCTAGTGATTCACCATCACTGAAGTAAAAACATTTATTTTGCCATGAAGAAATCAAACAATCACATTTTCATACATATGTTAACATTTATACACCCAGGTGTTTTGTTTTTGTTGTTTAATTTGTGGGAGGGTTATTTTGTGTTGCTGCTGTTTCTCCAAACTGGATCCTCTGGAGTCATGAAGAAAAATCAGGGATGCTGATGCATCAAGTAACCCACCATCCAGTGTGGCTGATGCCAAGTGACTGGTGGAAACACCTGCCAAAGAAGGAGCTGCGGAACAACATCACCAATTCAGGATCCTGGCAAGGAGGCAGTAAACATTCCCAGAACCAGTTGTTAATTATATTTAATGACACCATTTGTTACAGTTTCTCCACTAGAGATAGCTAATATCATGAAAATCCTCAACAGAAGAGTAGGTTTAATGGGAGAACATCCTTTTGTTAAAGAGATTTATAAACTTCCTATGTACGCTACAACTTGCATATCCTTGAGGGATACAATCCTGGACTTAATAGCAAACCCTATTGGAATTAATGACATCAGGGAAATGTTGACCATAGATAGAGTCGTGCTGGAGGACCTAGAAATTCCTATAGAGAATACCTCTGTAGAAGCTTCTAGATCCTACAACACAACTCTATGGACAACATTCACCAGAAGCATACCATAAAACTGTGCTGGAGGACCTAGGAAATACATAAGGAAAACATAATTTTTCAGTAAATGACTGCAGGTACAAGTCCCACAGATACGTGGGTCATACTGTATATTAAAATATAAAGACAGAAGTTACATCCACACACAAGAATAACCATACTGCTCCTGTCAATAAAAGCAGCTAACTGAACCAAGAGTTTTCCTAGCAGCAAAAGATTACAGTTATGTACATTTGACAGTCCTAATTTTGCACTCCTCTCTACAAGCCGAAATCACGAATAAGGATTTGTTCTGGAAGTCCTGATTCAGATGCTAAGCTTTTGCTGCCTGGAGACTTCCTAGCTGGTTCAGTTGCTCCCGTTTATAAGTAGGAGCAATCAAACCTTATGCATCAAAAGACTGCCCATGAATTAGAAGCCAGAATTCTCAACAATTCAGGCTTATTGTTTTGTATGAACATGGTCAGTGTTGTGTTTTATTTATTTATTTGTACTGTGGAAGATTTTAAAATCAGTCTTTTGCCTTGTTGCTCTTCCTCAGATTTGTACAAAAGAGAGTCATGGAGGATTTACTGCTTTTTCTTCATCAGCTCTTATCTTCTTCCCACATGCATACAGCAAGAGCTCTGTACTGTAATTCCGTAGATAATTAAACCTGAAATGTAAAATAGTGCTACAGCATCCAGAGCTTGTAGTCCATCGATATGGAAAACTACATCTATGCTAGCATTAGTAGTTGAGCTTTGCAGTTCTTTCAGAGTCAGACTGTCCATTGTGGAGACAGAAAACAGGGCAGTTTGCCACCCAAATATTCAACTATTACACCCACTCAATATGGATAATAGGTTAAATACAGTGTCAACATGAAGTCCAAAAATACCAGTTCAGGGAGTAGCATAAAGCCTATTCCTTAGGCCAGTACTGTAAACTCATTCTTCTTCTTCTTGTGTGCCTTCAAGTCATGTCTGACTTATGGTGACCCTATCACAGGGTTTTCTTATCAGAACTTTTTTCCAGAGTTGATTGGTTCTTGCCTTCCTCTGAGGATGAAAGAGCGTGGCTTGCTCAGGTCAACCAGTGGGTATCAATGGCCTAACAGGGATTTGAACTCTGGTCTCCCAATGTTCTAGTCCAACACTCATTGTGGTGTAGTGGTTTGAGTGATGGACTACGACTGTGACTCTGGAGAACAGAATTTGAATCTCTGCTCAGCCATGAAACTCCATTGGGTGACCTTGGGCAAGTCACATTCTCAGCCTCAAAGGATGGCAATAGCAAACTCCCCCCGAAGAAATTTGTCAAGAAAACCCATTGATAGGTTCGCCTTAGGGTCACCATAAGTCAGAAATGACTTGAACACACACAAAGCAACAACAAAATATCAGATATTCTAAAGCATGTGCTATGAACATCACACTCTTGAGGATGAAATCTAGCCAAGTGAGCTACTGTCATATCTGTATGCTCAGGACACAGAAGGCAATAGAGATTTACAACACTAGCTCTTATGATAGGCACACAACTTGAGCGCCACTTGCTGTGGATGCCAAAAATCTCACCTTCTGTGTTTTCCTGGTCAGCAGAGCAATGGCCACCATCTCCTACACCTCAGACTTTACTTCAAGCCTCTTAATCTGACTGGGCCTCCCACAGTTGGGAGATTCTCAACTTTCAAGTATAGTCATCCTTGGTCCTTTCCTAAGGCTATGACAGAATCTGTCCAAAGCACGATAAAGAATCATCACAGTTTCATTCTAGGCCCAAACTATTCAACAAACACAGATCTATGGATGACAGAAAACCTATTGTTGATGAGAAAAGCAGGAAACTGAGGGGCTCAACAGACCACCTCAAAAGGGCGGGCCGGAGGTACCCGTTTCTCCTCCTGAGGGACGCCACAGCAGCCAAACTGCATGGCCTCCCTCTGCAGCAAAAAGAACCTGCTAAAAGCAGGTGTGCAGTGGGCGCCATGAGTGTGGTATTGGTGCACTGTCGCACATCGATGACACAAGTGTGGCACTGCAATGTGCGGATGCTACACTGCGTTTCCATCATTATGACGGCCACCGCCGCGCACTAGGGTTCGGGACCATGCAGTCGTTCCACAATCCTGAGCCTTAATTTTGGCCTGAGGCCGGCGGTTTGCGCCAGTCTCTACTGGGCCATAGAGACTCTTATGCCATGTCAGACTATTTGTCCACCTAGCTTGGTATTCCATACTGTATGTTACTCTCAGTCTTTCCCATTATCTGATCCCTCTTTGACAAGAGGAAACTGAAGACCAAATCAGAAACTTCTGCATATAAAACATGTGTTCTTTCACTGAAATAGGGTTCCTTTCTAAAAAGTAGACTGACATTTTCTAAATTATCAGGATTTTGTCCTTTTGACACATTTTTTCTTCTATTAGGGAAGTAATAATTGGATTTAGTAACCAGATTAGCAAATCTGAAATTATATGAGGAGAAGAGAATGTGGAGATGAGGTCAGAAGAAGGCAACAAATTTGCTTAGGATGTCTTCATAACAAACTGCTGCTTACCTGTTTTCTTTTTTTTTTTAACTCCCAAGTGTGATGTCGTTTTTGTGGGATCGAGACATGAGACTAAAAAATTACTCATCCTGAATTCATTGAAGCCTGATTTAAATACTATTCGCAGTGTGTAAAAAAAAATCTCATTTAGACTAGGTTGCCTCACCTGCACATACATTATTAGCACATCAGAGATTTATGGCAGGCCAAGTGCCATGCTGGCACACTAACAATGCAGCTCAGAACCAACTTAAACGAAGACTCTTCCACAAAGAATGTCACATGTTTAGGACTTTCATACACATTCCAGCAACGTGTTTCAATTTGTTTTCAGATGCCATTTAAGCATTTTGTAGGAAAAACGGATTTTCATCTGACATGAGAGAACAAGGTGGAGAAGAAACACTCTTGCTGTTTTCAGCAGTATTTCCCAGAAAACTATTAGATATATGCCATCATTACAGATGATATAATTTTTGTTCACTAGGGCACAAAAAAGTCTTAAAACAGTGTATAATAGCACCATCTGGTGACTTCCATGTTCACAATAGTATTTTGAACAACAGTAATAACTTTTCAATTGTACCAACATATCCAATTTACCATTTTAGAAAATAGCCACCAATGAAACAGAACTAAAGGCTTTGAACCTACTTATATAGATTGAAAGCTCAGTCTCTACATATTACACAGGATATCTGTGATACTCTCTTCTGACAAATATTTATGTACCAAAACATAATCTTTCCCTTGCTGCACACGTTATTTCCATAGTATAAATCACCCATAAATTAATGCATTGCACTTTTAGACCACCCAATAATCAGGATTGTCTGGCAATATTATATATATATATTTAAAAAATGACTGGCAGTAACACATGATAAAAATAAGGGAGAAGCCCAGAATGTGCTAGAATACATGAAAGAGAAAACATATAGACTAGGGAGTTTATCACACTGGCCCTAAAATGGGCCCAGTGTGTTCTAAAATGTGTGCGCGCAGGCACACACGGAACGGGATGGGGCTAAGAACCCCATTTTACCACATGATGTTTTGCCGCCTTTGCCGCCGGGCGTTCCAACTGTGTCCCCATTCCATTCCAGAAGGCACCATTTCTGAGAATGCTTTAGAACAGTTCTCAGAAATGGCACCCTCTGGAACGGAACGGGGATGTTTAAGAATGCACTGGGCCCGTTTTAGGGCCAGTGCAATAAAGTCCACAGTATGAGAATCTAATCTTTCTGTGGTGTTTAAAATCGGACATGTCATGAAGAGGCAGTCAGTTACTTTGGGAAGTCAGTGCACTTGGGAGCATTAACAGCTGTACAGGCAGTCAATAGCTGGTTTTAAGAAAAGGGGGCAAAAACCACCTAAAGGCCTCTCCTGGAAATATTCATTTAGTACTAGCTCAAAGAGGAGCCTTATGAGCCCTTTAAAACTGACTTATTTATTGTGAGTTTTTGTACATCACTATCTCCTTCTTCAAATATATGTGAAGAATGAATCAGGGGAATCTATGAGAACTCATACTAATTTTAAAGACACCAAAGGATCTCTCTTTGGTTCCTGCCTCACTTTTCTTTTTTGAATCTGAAACAGACTACTAAAGCTATCACTACAAAAACTGATAGTTTACTTATTTGAAGTTCCTTAAGAAACATCCAGCATAAAGTCTAGTGCAGGAAAAGAGAAACATATATAAAGGAGTAGGGACAGATCTACAGAAAGTTGTTACAGCATTATTTACTGTATTATTTATTCATTTGTATCCTGCTTTTTACCCAAAGCTGGGACTCAAAACAGTTGGGGGAAAAAAAATAAAACCAATAGACATAAAAGCACCTACTGAGATCTAAGTTTTACTGCATGCCAACACAGAAAAGATTGATTGTTAAAATGCAGTAAAACCACCCATAGAATTAAGACCATTTAGGACAAATCCATTCAAAACAAAATATAACTGTGCTCCACTTTAACCATGGATCCTGTCATACATGACAGCTGTGAAGTGAGGACAGAGCAAGGGACAACAAAGATGATGCACATATTACAAATGCTATTCATGTAACAACTGTGGAGGGGCAGTCAACATGGGTCCTGGATCCGGGATATTGTTTACCAGTGTCCAGTTGAACCAGTAATGTACAGGAGTCTCCTTAAGGGACTCAGAGAGTCGGTGGAAATGGTGTTGTCCAAACAGGGCCGAATGCCTTTCCTGCAATCCCCAGTGACAGGATCATGCTGAGCACAAGCTCAGGTGGATCCTGCCTGCCATTCCTTGGTCCAACACCAGCCGGAGTTGTGTTCATCTATCAACAGGCGGGTTGGTTGATGCCTGGATCTGAACCCATGTGTTTGTCTAACCCTATTTAAGCTGTAATCAGTTATGTTGCTTGTCTTGATAAGGAGCGACATTGCCCTTGGATGGCCAACTACAGTATGTGCTGAGCCATATTCACAGCAATTCCAAGTTGCATTCACAGAAATTCAGCAAAAGTTTGATTTAGGTCACTTTGTTGTAGAATATATATAGACTGAGCAAAATCTACTAACAATCGTGGGGGGAAAATTGTTTTGGAAGTCTTCATGCCAGAGTTATCCCAGTTCATGGTGGGAAAGTTAGCACAGGGTGAAACTCCAGTTCCTTCTTCCCACATAATCTTGGCCTTCTGATCCTGGAACTACATGAAAATGCCCGTATTCAACAAAAGTAACATCAGACAGGGGTTATACAGCCCAGGGGTTATACAGCCCTTGCTTGGTTCTTAGTTAAATGTGACTCAACTGAAAAGCATCACAGTGAATTGTATGTTCAGTCAGTGCTTTGCCATGGCTCATTCACATGTTCAATTTATTATGTGTTGTCAGCACAGAGAACATGCATGTGTAAGTCAGTCCATAAGAATAGCTCTTTCTGTTTGAATTGTATATTTGTGTGTTATAAACAGCAGTAACAGTAAGGACACTTTTTTTTAACTTTTTTCTTTTTCTTTTAACATGAGAGACATTTTGGGTAAAAAGAAGCTAGATTGCCAAACAATATGCTTCACTTCATTTTAAAAACTTCCTGCTGTTATTTAGAAAACATGTTCTACAACAACATAAAGGTATTTCTTACTCTGAAAGCTATTTAATGTTTAAATAATTTGAGCAGATGGCTATTATAAAAATGGAGGGAGGGACAGGCTAAGGCATCTCCGCCAGCCATTCCTATTAGATTTTAAAAAACCCACTATGGCACAAATTTGCATGATATTGTGCACCCTCTGGCTGTAAAATGACAATTTTTTTGTAGTGTCATCTTATGATGTCATTTCAATATAGATAGTCTCTAGAAAATGTGTGCAGATATGGCTTGTGAACATATGGCGGGGTAGTTTTATAAAAGTAACCAAATATCCTTCAATGTTAGTAGACACAGTGTGGGAGCTAGATAGTGTGACTACTTCCAATTTGCTTCCAGTTATTATTTTAAGTGATGCATTATTCAATGTGTGCAGCTGAGCTGCTGTTTCAAGGCTGTTACAAGCTCTCACAACAGGATGCTGCTGTATGGGAAGTAACCATATCCACTTGTAACCATTTCTTTCAAATGTTATGGAAAGTAGAATGGGATCATTTAACTTTTGGGGGCGGGGATTAGAAATAAGTACTTAAGGCTGCAATCCTACAAACCCCTATTGGGATCATAGTGCCATAACTGCATAATGTGAAATGGTCCTGAGGAAATTGTCCCACACTGTTAACGAATTTGATCATAGCAGTCCATTGCTTCTTGCCCTAATACTCGGCAGGGTGTTATTAAAAGCCACATGAATCAGAGCTGAACATGTGGGCCTTCTTCCCTTGCTTTCTGTTGTTCATAATTAACAAACAAGCCCACAGTAAATTAGTGTGGTATAGGGCTTGACTACACTAAGGATATACATGGGACCCACCCCAGTCCTGATGCAATCTGCCCAGATGACACATGGCTACATCTAAGCAAAATCACTCTTTTAAAATGTCAATCTCATTGAAGAGACTCTATGGTTTTTTCCAGAGTTTTGAGAAAACTCCAGAGTGCCTCTGGTTCTCTTGGGTGTCTAGACAGCTGGATCAGGTCCAATTTGGGTCTGTATAGCAAATGTGGCACCACAGCCCTTATCTTGCACTGAGTAGTGCAAGGAAGGTATGGATCCTCTTCAGAGCCATCACTACTGCTGCCTTGCTGGCCAAGCAGCTCCCTGAGAAAATCTGGCCAGTGCCTATGCTTCTGCTGAGGTCAGAATGGGGCACCCATGTGATCAACGAAGACAGCACAGAGCAAACCCCTCCTTGTCAATCGCATGACAGGGTACCCCATTCTTATCTCAGAAGAAGAAACGGCACTGGCCAGGGTCTTGTGGGTAGCTATTTGGCCAGTGAGGCTGCAACAGTGACAGTGGTGGTGTTGGCACCAAGGAGACAGGCCAGCTGGCCCATGTGTACAAAAATATGGTGTCACACTGGATTTTGCCCAATGCATGTGGTCGTCATTGTCGTCAGTCCGGGCTTAGTTCAGGGCATAATGCTCCAGATTAGTTGCATGGTGCTCACAGTGGTTATAGCACTGAACTAGGATAACGGCAATCAAGGTCCAAACTCTCATTGATCACCTAGTGTCTGGTTGATCCTAGTCACTATCTCTCAGCCTAATCTATATGGTGAGATTGCTTTGAAGCTAAAAAGGGGAAATGGGAGACCAGAGCTTCTCAGACTAAGAGGTGAGAGACAACATTTTTTCTCAACTATTCCAGGGCACAGTGCCATTTTTGTGCCCACTGGCTACAACTATTTCTTTCATAGAAACTCACTATAGGTTGGTAACCAATGGTTTGCAGACTAGTATTGGTCCATGGACTACCACTTTGAGTAACGCTGATATAGGTGATCTTAAGAAGCTAAAAAATGAATGGAGCTTTCCAGCCTTTTGGGGGGAGGGGCTATAATAGAAATGTAGTGAAAGCAATACTTAATAGAGAAACAATATAGGGTAATGAAGTAATAAAGACAAAATCAAATTAAATTACATACTCAATTAAACAGAACTAGAAGTTCCAATAGCCAGTCAATAGTAACTGATGTTTAAAACCTAATGTAATGGAACAGACTCCTCTAATAGATATTAATAATAATACATAAAGTATATATAGTGTTTTCAAGTGTTGAAAGTGTAGTTGTAATCCTTTTGTAGGATGAGCATCTCCACTAATCGCAGTCCATCTCTAAGCATAAAAACTTTAAACCAGATTAAAACATACACCATTAAACGCACAGAGTGAGTGAGTGAGAGAGTGTGAAAATGAGCACAACAAGTAGGAATATCCAGCATATTGTTTTGACAGGACACTTGTCTGTGAAAAGAAGATAAGGAGGTCTAACTTCTCTGGATAGAGAACTCCAGAACCTGTGGGAGAAGGCCTCCTCTTGTATTCCTACCAGATGTACGTGTGAAGGTGGTGGGACACAGAGAAGTGCTTCCTTATCATGCATTTTCTCCACTGTTAAACTTAAAATCCATGTTTCTCATATTATCACCTACTTGTCTGTTATTATTATTCCACAATTGATCTGCAATGTATTTTGGAACTGTTGCTCATAAATGAGATTCTGAAAGAGTTGATGTGGGGTGGGCCAGAAATTTGATTTAACATATTTACAAACTTATCAAACCTTCATTCCGAATGGCTGCTCTTCCAATTTGCTCTTTGAAGATGGAAAAATGAATAACCCAAACTATCAAACTATAATTCAGCTAGGAACCTTATTGATGTTTTGATCAAACAGAATGCCTTTCTAGTGAAGCTATTTCAAGAAAGAAACATCATTAGTAATTCCATGTTGGATGCCTTAAAGTCCAAATGAATTTAGAACATAGTTTAGAATTATGATTATAGAAGGCAACGGTGTGGATGAATACACTTCTAAGGCATCCATCACTAGCTTAACATCTGGACATATAACTAGTCAATTATCTTCCCCATTTGTTTTAATTTAGGATGATGGTAAGTGAATCACAGATTATCATATCTAACTAAAAACAATATTTCAGCAATATGAGATAGAAAGGGAGAAACTGCATCAATCCTAAACAATATTCTTATTGTTTCTGGCACATTTAAATCTACTTCTTGGTACAGAACATTTTATCAAAGCTTAAGAAATTCAATACATGCATACTATATATACTTACATCTCTCTGTATATGTTCCCTTTTCAAACATACATTTAAGGTCTGTATCCATTTATTATTCTCATATATAACAGACCTACTGAAGTGATCAGAACTTTGTAAGTAGTATTTGCATTGATTCAACAGTCACTCTATTCTATTTGGAACTAACAATGCAACTTAGGGCTGGAACAGACCAGCAAAAAAAGCTGGCTTCCTGGCAGCTTGGGGATGTGGTGTACACACAACACATGCCCCTAAGCTGGCAGGAAGATGGTGTCACACCACCTGGCCATTTTCATAGTGGCTGCTTTATGGCGCTCTGGCGGTATGGCATTTAGATGCCACAGGAGTGTCACAAAGCCGCCACAGCAGCAGAAAAGCCAGCTTTTTGCACCAGTAAATAGCTGGATTGGGGCCACGGTGTGTGGTTGCTGTGGTGCTGCAGCAGCCCCAATCTGGATTTTTTGGGTATTCTGTTTTGCCCTTAGAAATGTATGTATTAATTAAATGTATATAATATACTTAAAGCTATGTATTGATTAAATGTACATGATATATTCAACAGCGTGTCTAACATGTTAAGAATGCTCCAGTACATTCTATTTTCCTACATTCCACATTTTAAAAGTATATGCAATATTGAAAATTTGGCTCTGAATGTTAGAAGAATTTGCCACATCTGTCAATAAACTTGTCAGTCTGATCCAACCAATCTATCTTTATGCCATTTTAAAATCTTGTCTACTTGCTTTTCCCTTTATCTGTTTAATCTAAAGAACGACAAAGTATACTCTTCTATTGTGAAATGTTCTTAAACGCTGCTGTTGGTTAAGAGAATAAACAGGGCAAGCTTTGAGAACAGAGCAGTTAAAACAACAGTGTTGTCATTGCAGCACATATTCACACAGGCTTTCAGAACTTAGAAGCAAAACAACAGTAAAAAGGAAGAAGAGGAGGAAGAAGAAGACAACAACAACAACAACCAACCACAAACAGGAGCAACCTCAGAGATAAGGGCATCATCAACCAGTTTTGGCCAGAGGAAAAGACTAAAATAAGGTCATCCACCAAGAAAGCAAACCCCCTTTGAAGAAACATTCCAAGAAAACTTGATGATACACGAATGCCTTAGTGTAGCCATAAGTCAGAAAATGACTTGAAGGCACATAACAACAACCAAGAAAACATCTTCATATTTTTGTACATCTCAAAGAAGGGTCAAGTCATCTTGGGTCCTGAGTATCTGAAAAATAATACTTTCCTACATGAACTTGCCTGAAACATTGGAGA
Source organism: Sceloporus undulatus (assembly GCF_019175285.1). NCBI lineage: Eukaryota > Metazoa > Chordata > Lepidosauria > Squamata > Phrynosomatidae > Sceloporus > Sceloporus undulatus. The sequence goes on from NC_056524.1 coordinate 176,914,639, forward strand.
CCCCAGGAAAAAGGACCCACTACCATTAGAAGTGTATTTGATGAGGGCTTTCTTTATGTGGAACTCCATTGTCCTTTCACTGACAGGGGAAAATCATTTTCTTTAGATAAGCTTTTTAGCTATTAAGTGGTTGCTGCAAAACTAACTTTTAATGGTAGTAATCTACTTTATAATGTTTTAACATTGTTTTGAATTAATGCTGTTTTTAATAGATACTTCATGTCTTGGCTTTTGATCTTTTTACTGTTATAATTGGTTTTACCTGTTTTTTGTTTTAATCTGTACTGTAAGCAGCCTTTAGTCTCATGTTTGAGAAAAGGCAGCACATTAAAACAATCAGTCAGCTTGACTCCTACAGAGATTTCCTGGTTAATCAGATCAACTAGGAGTTCTACAAGTGCTGTTCTTCGAGGAACATATCTCCTTTGCTTTGCTGCTCACCTCACTCCAACATTAACAAAGACCTAACAGAATAACAATATGAAGTGTCTTTTGTGATCCCGCCCCCCTGCTGAGCAATATAATTTTGGATCCAAATACTAAAATCCCTGACCTGCTTTTATTGAGTTTGTAAATCATGAACTAAGAGACCAAAGCCTTAAATCCATTCCCTGGCTCTCTGAAATGCTGGCATGTGTCAGTTGGATTCTTTACTCAAATCTCTTGCCAGGTAATTCTCCAGAACGGTCTGTGAAAAACTTCAGTATTCCAGCCTCAAAAGATGCCAAAATGCCAGGCTGTATAGTAACAGGGACGAACTAAAGAATTCTTTGGTTTTTGATCAAGGTTTTCCTTTTGCTTTGGAAAAGCATCAAGTATATAGGTGCTATATTTAGCTATAACAAAAACACAAGAAAAGGAAACCTATAATTCTGCTGTAATCAAATATACTAGGAGTCTGTATTTTAGGATGTTCCCAAGTAGTTCAAATTGATATATGGCATTCAGCCAGCCTGATTCATCTTCTAACCCCTGCTCTTTGAATCTTGTTGCCACAACAGTCAGTTCATATTTGACAGCCACTCTAAAAGGTATAGCAACTTTCTTCTTTCTAGACTCTAGAACAGTGATTCCCATAGTGAGCAATATGCCCACTAGGTTCCAATGGGGCAGTGAGGTAGAAAGGGGGCAGTAGGGGGTGGTGAGGGGAAAATGAGGTGGTAGGGGGACCTTCAGTCAAAGTATTGGTGTGTAGGAAAGACAAGGAGAACCAGTGGTCTTTAGAGCCAGGGTGGGGATGAGGATTACATTAAACTTCAGGGTCCGCAGAAAACCACCACATAGCCTTGCTGATCATTTTCTGTAGTGGTGTCTCCTGCTTTTTTCCTGCCCATGTGAGTTCACTCCCTAATTGGCATCTTTCATTAGCAGTGGCAATTGGAAAACTTGTGTGAGACTTGGGCACAAGGCATCACTTCTGTGGCTCAGAACTGCTCCCTTTTGGGACAGACTGGAGTTAGAGCACATGGTGGTGGGGGAGAAGTGGTGGCAAAAAGGAGCTTTCAACCCTGCTTTAGCTTTGTGAGCTTTGCTGGGACTTGGCTGACATGTTGGAGTTGCACTTCTGTCACAGCTTTCTTTCATCAGACAGACAGGAGTGGAGAGATAGAAGAAGAAACACACTTTTTGTGGAAGAGTGAAGCTGCGTAGGGGACGGTGCTCATCTCCATTACTAAACTGAGGGAGCCAGCATTTTCAGAGACAATTCCATGGTCATGTGGCCAGCATGGCTACAAGGAGAACAGTAGACTGAATATGTATTAAAAATATGTGTTGGGGGGGGGGGGGGGGCAATAGGGTTGCCATCCAAAAAGAAAGGGAGTGTTAGCCCGAAAAAGTTTGTGGACCACTGCTCTAGAAGACTGGGGGGTCTGAAGGCACTTCTGTAAATCCTACAACCACTCTGGCTGCATTTACACTGCAAAAATAATCCAGTTTGACACCATTTTAACTGTCATGGCTAAGTACTGTGGAATTCTGGGAACTGTAATTTGTTGTAATACCAGAGCTCTTTGACAGAGGAGGTTAAATATCTCACAAAACTACAAAACCCAGAATTTGGCAAAGTGGTGTCAAACCAGATTATTTCTACTTTGTAGATGTAGCTTCTGTCATGCAGATAGCGTGAGGTGTATGTTTTTGACTGAACTGCTAGCTTCTTAACAGAAGTGTAAGAAGCAGTCTTAAGAGTTTCTCACATGAAGGAAATTGGGAGTTTATCCCGTGAATATCCTGGGGAAATCACATAATTACACAAAACGATTTCACACGACGCACAAAACCTGCCATTAAAGTGGTCACAAAGGAGCATTAACATGGATCTTTTTACTTTCGGATTTCAGAGACAATGTATTTCCGATATCCCTTTATTTGTACAATTGCATGTGTTAATCATTCACACAATTACTCGCCATTTGTGCTTTCTTTATGGGATGCTTTAAATATGTATTAGTCTCTCTTTAATGCCAAAATTAGCCCCAGTGTGATAAACTCCTTATATCAGGCCAAGTTCTAGGCCATTATTGCCTTTTCTGATTAGCAGCGGCAATCCAGGATCTCATGCAGTGACTCTACAGGTTCTCTCTTTCACATCATCTGCTACTTGATCCTGATCATGCAGAGTACTTAATTAGCAACTTTCGGTATGTAGAGTATATGCTCTACCATGGAGCAATGGTCTCACTTCAAAATAAACTGGTACCCTCCAAGAGCATAGTTAAGGATCAGATATGTTCTGGAGCAGAATTACATATTTACACTTTTTTAAAACACACACACACAACACTGATGGAATACTAAACTGTGGAATCTTCTGTTCTTCACATGAAACCAGGATGGGTTGGATCATCTAGGTCAGTGATGGTGAACCTTTTAGAGGCCGAGTGCCCAAACTGCAACCCAAAGTGCCATGTCCCTCTGACTTTCTAGTAATTAACTCTGGCAAACTCTGTGCTAGGGCAACAGCATGTGTGGCCACAGAGAGGGCTCTGAGTGCCACCTCTGGCATGCATGCCACAGGTTCACCATCACTGATCTAGGTCAGAAAAACTACTTGAGGTATCGCCAAGACATCAGTTGGACCTTTCCATTAACAATCAATCTATTATATCACAACTTACAGGACACTTTGGCGGGTTACACACCGCCATTTAGTACGTATAGAATACGTACAAGATGGCAGCGCCTTGTTCATACGGCGGCGCCATCTTTACGTATCGGACGCTGTGCGTCTATGACGTCGCGAGTCCGCCCCAGGCGCCTCACGACGTCATAGAGGTGCCGCAAAAAGAAGCTCCAAAATGGAGCTTCTTTTTTGCTCCGCGCGGGAGCCACGCAGTGTGGTTGCTGCGGCTCCCTCACGGAGCAAATGGCGCCGGCGGGAGACCACCTCAAAGCGGCGGTCTATAACCCGCCATAGAAACAACTAAACTTAACAAACTAATCTAAGCCATACATATCTAACAAGGGAAAAAAGTGTCCCCCTGTTAACTATCAATGTCAACCCCTCCTGTGTGGGGTTTTGTTACAATTCTGCTTTCAACTTTGTTCAAATCCTCTTCAACACCATTTCTTCATTGTCTGGTGTTTTCACAACCCTGTATTCGTTGTGCTTTTTTTTAATGTCTCTTTTCCCTCTTTATCTATCTTATCTTGTCCAAACCATCTAGTACTCTAATATTTCTTTGCACCGCTGTGTATTTCATCCTGGTAGATGAAACATCTCAAACACCTGTGCAGTTTCTCTTTTCTTAATAGCTTCTTGAATTCACTGCCTTCTTTCAACATTTCCACAGCCCTCCTCTCTACATTTCTCCTTTACTACCTTCCCTTCAAATTCCTACTGAGGAATCTGCTACTTATTTTCCAGACCTCTTTCGTCCATTCTGTGCCTGGCTTCCCTACCTCTCTAAGAGCTCACCCTAGTCATACATATAATGTTCTCAAAGGTACAGCTAGATCATTTTAGATCCTAGATTTAAGGGTACTATTTCTAAATTAATATCTTGAAATAGGGGTCATCTCTAAATGGCCAAGTGTATTACTTCAGGTATATGAATGTGTGTGTAACATTAAAAGCATGTGCAGTTTCATGTATTCTTCATGGCAGTATAATTACTGCAGCAATAAAAAGAGGGTTGCTTCTGTTACCCGGACACTAAATACTTTTACTGAACAATAAGCATCATTTTGTTGTAGAAAATGTAGGGGCACCATTACAGGGTACAGGGTGCACCAAGTAACATCCTAAGGGTGACATCAATGTTCTCCCAGGTGTCTGCCTTTTGGCAGAAGTGGGCTGTGGCCTTCACAAGCATCGCTTTAAAATCCTAGAGCTCAGTGGAAGAAAAGGTGTCCAGCCCTACTTATGCCACAGATGCTTCAGTCACAGTCAGACAGAGAACAACAATTTCCAAGATGGTTGGAAAGTTTGTGGCCTTTCTCAGATATCCAAGTCAGAATTTTCATTGCCAAAACTATGTAACAACATAGATTGTTTTCTGTCTGTAGCCACATTTTAAAACTAAATAATTTCTGTATCTTTTCCTTTGGTAAAACATAAATGTTTGGGGCAGCATAAAATGCAAATTAATTACAGAAGCAAAAAAAAAAAAGGAACTTTTTGAGAGGAGCATTTTCAAAGAGTACTAGGATATTACCCTTCAAATTTTGCTACATTCCTAGTTAACTGAGTAACTGCTATAAAAATAAAATACCAATTCTATACAGAGACCTTATCCTTTAAGAGCAAGTTCATGAACTAGTGGGAGGTTATCTGATGTTTAGAATGAAAGAAAACATGGAAAAAATGAGTTATGCTACAGTCTCTGCGCTATTAGCTAGAGAAATGAAGTCGGCAAATGAACTCAGCACTTCAAAAGTGAATTTCACTGTCACTGCTCCAGTAAAAGCAGCTATTATGCTAGATACTACTTCTGTGTGACAGCATCTGCTGGCAAATACAACTGAACAATTTGTCCTCTTCCACAAGCCATGCCAACCAGTCTGGAAAATGGAAGAAAATAGTATCTATCTACCTACCTAACACATGGAAATATTTCAGAACTGCTTTGCAGATCTAAAGGACTCCATAAAACTTAACATTTGATAAAGACCAGTGCATGAGGCATGGTACAGTGTTTGGATTCCATTCATTTTCAGGGCTTTTGGAGTCTGGAACATTGGGGTACATATTCAACTCCCACTACAATGTTAATAGTAACATTAACATGTAGTTTTGTGAGAACAGCAGCCACATTTGGCTGGTTGTTATGGAATAATATGTCAGAATCATCTCCCCTATACTGTTCCCACCTCAGTGTTTCTGGTATTTAAGCTATTTTTTCTCTTGAATACTCTGAAAAGTATAAGTACACTCTGAGAAGATAAGCATAGTGTTAGGAAATGGTATAGCTGTTATTAATAAAGCAAAATGTTATTGTGACCACATCCACACTGCAGAAATAATCCAGTTTGACACCACTTTAACTACCTGAATGTTATGGAATTCTGGGAACTGTAGTTTTCTGAGACATTTAGTCTTTTCTGTCAAAGAGTTCTGGTGCCATAACAAATTACAATTCCCAGAATTATATAGCATTAGGTCATGGCAGTTAAGGTAGTGTCAAATTGGATTATTTCTTCAGTGTGGATGTAGTCACAATAATCTTTTGGTTTCTTAGTAACAGCTATACCATTTCCTAACACTATGTTCAAACTTATCTTCTCAGATAAAGTAGTTACTAATCTGCAACCTGAAAACAACCAATGCATCAGCATTTGCAATAATTTTCCCAGGCTTCAATGTGACTTCATAATCATATGCAGCTAAGCATAATGTTCCAATGTTTTATACAGAGAAACAAAACAGGAATATATCTGAGGTCTTCAGATATATATTGGCTATCATTGATGTTTCTTGTAATTATGTACCTTGATATTTATATCTTGTGAATAGAAATAGTCTAGTTATTACACAGATCTCTTGTTGTTCCCCTTTTGTTCAGTCTATAGGCAGAATGTGACTGAGGACAGATAAGAGTCTCCAGAGGTCAAGCAGTGGTATTTCTGTTTATCATACTGGACAAAGGGGGAATCATACTGGACAAATAGGAAATATCAGTTCTATGACCCTCTCTCTAACAGAGGAGGATTTGCCACTACTGGAAAGAAGTCATGTCAGGATGGAAATGTCAAGAGGTTGGGAAATTCGGTGGCTTCTGATTTACCAGTCAGTAAAACAGAACATCAAAGAACTTGGATCCATTATATCAGATAAACCATATTTTAAATAATATTTCGTGTACAGTGTTTCATGTAAGTAATATCCACACATACATTTCATGTAAGTAACATCCATACATGCAAACCAATAATGCAAATAGAGAAAGAAGCAAATGAGCCAGGGGGAAAGGAGGTTGTAGTAAAATGGCCATGCTCTAAATTCCAAAAGTGATTGTAGAAATTTCCCAGATAAACTAGAATTCAGGCAAAAATTGGGGTGGAGGGAGCAGAAGACAGAAAATCTCATCATCTTTGTTCATAACAAAATGAAAGAATTATATGTATAATGCTGAACAGTGTATGAACAGATAGGAAAGGAAGAGGCAAGGGAAAGATTCCAAAGGAAGAGTATGTGGCAATTCCATTGGGATTAGAATGAAAAGTTGCATCTACAAGTGAGAAGAAGGGAGCATCATTCAATGAATGAGAAATTGGGGGGGGGGGGGCAGCTGATTTAGAACTTTTATAAAGGATGTTGGTGTGTCAGTACAAGGCTCACAGTAGATGGAAAGTGGCTTGAAGGAACTCTGGGAAGCATCTATATTTGTCACTGCTCGGATTTTTGTACTACAAGCAAAGGGAGGAGCTTCTACAACTCATATTCAGAATGCTCTCTCCGTGTTGTGCCATTTCTGATTACAAAATTTAATTTTAAAGTGTAGAATACAGAGACACTTTATGATAAATGGACATTCCTGAATCAATGCTAACCCTTGAAAATATTGATACTGCTCAATGACTTACTTTCTGACTTACTTTTACCTTCTGTTTGGCTGGCTGACAATCAACACTCAGTGCCACCTAAGGAGATCAAAATGTATGCTCCTTTCCAGCCAGCAGTGTGTGAAATTATTCTACAAGTGATAATAGAACTAATTGTTCCAAGACTCCTCGATGGTACATAATAACAGATTACCAGGTGGGGGAAAATGTTCACTGTTTCAGTTCTACTACTGGAAAGCTAAAAAAAATCTGGTAGTTCTTACAGCAGGAACAGGATTTTTGTATCAGTTCTGACAGCTGGCATTTTGCATGCTCTGATACACTGCAGGGTCCTTTTCACCATGGATGCCTTGTTTTTAAAAAGGTGCTGTGCATGTCAGCATCTTGTGTATTTGGAAGATTTATCCCTGCCAGCTGCTGTGTGGCAAGAATGAAGGAACCAAAGCAGAAAAGAGGAACTGAAATAAAGAGACCAAATGAGCAGTAGGAATTACTCCAATGACAAACAATTGCTTTAGTAGAGTATACAGTCTTTAAAACGGTAAATCTTTAACAATTCAATTTTTGCCTAATTACTGCTACAGCTGATTTCCTTTTACTTAATAAATGAGAAGAAACTGAATTTCACAAAAAAGGTTAATTACTGAAAATGGTACTTAAAGGATAATAAAGTATACATACTAACTATAGTGTGTTTAACATCCATTGAAATCAACAAGAATCTTTATTTTAATTTCTTTCCCATCCTATTATTTCCCCCACCCCACCCCTCCCCCCAGCCATTGTAAGAAAAACCTTGCGAGACATTTTAGGCTCATTTAATTGTGTCTCCTCTATTATAGAAAATCTACTGGGGGAAAATCTGAACAACTCTTCAAACTCTTCATCATTTATCTTGGCTCCTAAAACTTACAAAGCATCTCCAAATGCATGTAGAAAGGAGGATGTTTGGGCAAACACATTGTTAACACCTGAGGAAAAGCCAAAATCTTTTCTTTCAAGTATTATAATCCAGTCAATTGACCTAAACTTTCTTCTTATGTTCCCCATATGATAGACAGCTCTGAACTAGGGGAGGGAAGGGGGATAAAGGCATACAAAGTAGTGAAAAGTAGTCTGTGCTGACAAATAGAATGTGTTACAATTGTGAAATTCCAAGTCTAATATCCTAGTACTTAGAAGAAATAAATGATGCAGTTACTGCAAACTCTTGCTAAAACCCAGCTGTTTATAAGGTAGTTTTGTGTGTGTGAAAATTGCCTATGAACCATTCAGGATCCTTGTACAATGGCTGAGTAAAGGATGATCATATGGTAGCCATAGGGAAATGCAGTCTTCCATAACTTGAACCACAGTATACAGCATGTTTCACTAGGCTAGGCTAGGCTAGGCTAGGCCTGATGGGAGTTGAAGTCCAACAACATATGGAGGCCCACACTTGGCTGACCTCTGCTGTAGGTCCAGAAAACAGGCAAGTGTTCTCATTTAAAAAGAGGGGTTGAAATGAATGACATCTACAAACAAAATTATTGTATGCACATTACCTTTTTGTCTTCTCTCTTTAATCACTCTGCATGGCACATTATTCTACATACTGGATATTAGTGAAAGATTAGTTCTAATAAATCAGCATGGACATGTTGTAACCCATGAAAACACCATTGCCTGGGAGGGCGGCACCACAATAAGACATGAGCCAAATGTGGAGGAAAGGCCACAACTTTATTCACGCAAAACCAGCAGCCAAAGGGTAGGGTTGGCCAAAAGCATGAGGTCTGGATCATCATACAACCCGCTGTTGTAAGATACTGGCCAGTCATATATCAGCAAGATATCGGGATGAGCTAGGGGCTGATGGAACGCCCTCTCATATCCATGCAACCTAGTGATTGCATTCAAATTAAATCCCCTAGTCACCGGGAAGCGGTGTCACGTTATGGCCTCCGCAATGGCCACAACGCATGTCCTCATCGCTCCCGTGTCCCATAGGGACTCCCGATACAGTGCTATGCAACCATATAGATCATGACCACCAGATCCAGACCCTCTGCTGCCACCCCAAAGTTGTGACAAACACCAACACCCTGGCGGAGGGCGGGTGGGAGAGCCAAGCAGCAAATGGCACCGTGCACTGGGCAACTGGGCCTAAATAGGCCATGCCCAGGGGGTTGCTGGGAAGGGAGTCGCCCCGCCCCCAGAGCAGCCGAACCAATCGGTCGCCTTGGAGGACCAAGGCAACCATAGAGAGGGACTATCCGCCCCCTAGAGCAGCCTTTCAGAGGCGAAAGTACCTCCCTTTCCCTCCCCAGCAACCAATCGCCAGCAAGCACGCCCCAGCAAAGCATGCTGGGGCACTCCACCGAGCCTGCGTCGCTGCTCCGGCAGCAACACGGCCTGCCCGCTCAGTTGGGCGGCCGTCTTTTATTTACCTAAGGCGTGCCAAGAGCTTTAAAAGGTACTTTAAAATACCTGCAAAGTAGTAGTTATTTTGGGGCCTGAACAGACAGGCCAAAATAAAACTGCTTTGGGTCACTTTGGAAGTATGATGTTTAAATGACGTCCTAAGGGGCCGGAAGCCACACCAAAGCCACGCTTCAGTCCTAAGGACTGCAGCACAGCTTTGGTGCAGCTTCTCGCCTATTAAGTTGCATGTGTCATTTAAATAGCATACCTCCAAAGTGACCAGAAGCAGCTTTATTTTGGCCTGTCTGTTTAGGCCCATAGTTACCCTACTGAAGAATAATGCCTCAATATTCTGTTTCGTATAAGTAACTACAAACAACTAAAATAATTACTTTTCATTTACTTTAAACAACCCATTTAAATACTACAGACCACTGGGCTGGAGTGAACTATGGTGAAATAACAGTCCATTATGTCAGAGTAGTGCATATTTTTCAGGGTTTTCCTATGGTGGTGGTGGTGGAAGGCAAAGAAAATAGTCTCTGTTCCTGTCCAGAGAGAAAGTTGCCATTTCTTGAGTGGCCTACTTTTGCAGCATTGGGTTTCTGTGCCCCGTTCCGTACGGGCGTATAGTATGTCCCCAGGACGTACTTGGGTTAGGAAGGGCCGTCACTTCCTGACGCCCCTAACCCTAGTATGGACTGGGTCCATACAAAATGGTGGCACCTGTTCTGCATGGGAGCCTCCATTTTGACATCACGGACACATAGCGTCCGGACGTCGCACAGCGGAAGTGACGCCGCGAGTGCTTCTTTTTTGCTGCGCCCGGGAACCGCGCGGTTTGGCCGCTGCGGTTCCCGGACACAGCAACAGGCAGCGGCGGTAGACCGCTGCTTTTATGCGGTCTGTAACGCGCCTGTGTTGGTCGTTGAAAAGGTGCTCTGGGAAAGGCCTTCTCTCAAGCAAAGGAGATGGCTTTTTCTGCCTTCCACCCACTTATCACTTTTTACTCCTGTCAGTAGCTGTTACCACTGACTATTATAGTTATGGTGCCTCAAATTCGAAATACACACACACACAAACACAACTAAAAACTGAGGTAATAAAGGAATTTGCAAAAGAGAGGGATAGTGGGCTCTTCTTTTAATTTTAAAACCACAATTTGCAGGAAGGCAGTGTTACATAATGACTATCACAAATGAATGCAAAACCACGAAGCATCAGCATAAGGAAGTAGTATGGGACAATATTTGAACCATGTGATATTCCTCCTCTACCATTTAGTGGAGACCCAGTACGGTGAAATGGTCTGAGTGTTGGGCAAGGGCTCCAGGAAGACAAGGGTCTGATTCCCATTCAATCATGGAAACTCACAGGGTGACCTTGTGTAAGTCACACTCTCTCATCATTAACGGATAGTAACGCCAACTCTCCTCTGAACAAATCTCGCCAAGAAAGCCCTGTCATAGGGTCAGTTTAAGTCAGAATGGCTTGAAGGTACAGAGTAACAATAACCATCATTTAGTGAGACCACGCAACCTGTAAATATAAAAGTAATTGAAACCATAATGTATGCCTTAATAACTACAAAAATTGACTAATTACAGTCGGCCCTTCTTATACATGGATTTTTTATACATGAATTCAAGCATCCACGGTTTGAAAATGTTCAAAAAAAGTATAACTTTCAAATATCAAACCTTGATTTTCCATTTTTTATAAGGGGCACCATTTTGCTATTTCATTATATTAATAATAATAATAATAATAATAATAAATTTTATTTATATACCGCTTTTCCAAAAGATCAAAGCGGTTTACATAGAGTTTAAAACCAATTACAAAACACATCATAAAATAAATAAAACCAAGAGCACTAAATACAATATACAAATCTAAAAACAATCATTCATTCAATTAAATCAATATTTAATGGGACTTGAGCATCCACAGATTTTGATATCCACAGGAGATCTTGGAACCAAACTTCAGCGTATAACAAGGGTCCACTGTACAAGTGAGTGTTGTTGTGTGCCTTCAAGTTGTTTCCAACTTATGTACATTTTCTAGGCAAGTTTCTTCAGAGGGAGTTTGCCACTGCCATCCTTTGAGGCTGGGAGAGTGTGATTTAGCCAAGGTCACCCAGTGGGTTTTTATAGCCAAGCCGGGATTCGAACCCTGCTCTCCAGACTCCTAGTCCAATGCTCAAACCACTACACCATGCTGGCTACTTACTTGTAACTAGCTGATTCAAACCTCTCTATATACCAACCATTACTTCACTACACTCCCTCTCAAGTACAGTTTGGAACTACACTCAAAATGTTAGTCTCAAATCCTAGTAATGATGAGGAACCCTAACTTGTTCAATCCTAATAAGCAGCAGTGCAGACATTAAGAATGAATCATGGTTAAGACTAATAATGGAAGTGTGAATTTGCAGCAGGAGTGAAAGACAGACTCTCCGTTCAGTTTTCAAACAACAGTTTGCAGGGTGACAATGTTACTACACTATTACAAATGAAGAGTTCAGTGCCATAAACACAGACACATACACTGAGTCTAATGGGTGCAGAAAATGAATAGATTGAAAAGTATTTTGACCTATGCCAGTTCTTCATTCAGGAAATATCCATGTGCTTAAAAAATTTATTTCACTTTTCGTATTCTGCAGTGGGCTCCAGAAACACTTCATTTTCTGGGTGGCCTACAGGGTTAACAGCTCCCTCAGTATTGCTTGGTAGTACCTTAAACAATATGACAACAACTGGTTCTTCTATTATGAAAGTGGACAACTCCACAGTAACACTTCCATCATTTAACCAGGCATCTGTAAGCAATCTCTCCAGTTTATCTGTGGCCTGGAAATTTCTGTTAACACAGCTTTTCACATCCCACAATGTTAATATCGAAAGCTATAGGCCACACTGATCCACACTGAATCTTCATCTTATGCGAGTTTTGCCACTTCAGTAACACAGGTGACAGAAGTGTTTCCACAAAGTCCAATATTCTAGACATCACCTTTTAGGCTTGGGAAAAGGCAACAGTACAGTGAAACTCACACTGCAAACATGTAGGAAGGGTCTATTAACACTGAGATAATAGCAATCCTCTTGAAGTTATGTGGCCAGCCAGGACTGTGCATAGCAATGGAACCCAAATGCAATGTTTTGATCTAAGTAGGCCTCATTCCTTGCAAAATCAGCATCTGCTTGTACTTGCAAAGGTAATTCTCTGGTACCAAAGAGAGCCTAACCGCATGTACAGAGAAGGCAATTTAGATTTTGTAAAACTTCCATTGCTCTGAACTGTTCAACTGGCTGTCACAGCATGTGCAAAGAACAACTTCTTTGTCTCTGTCACCCTCCCAGCACTAGAACATAAAAATTCTCTGTGCCATTATCAATCTGACTTGGAGTGCATTTTCCTCCATCATCACTTGAGCCTTTTTCCTTGTCACTTCATTAGTCACATAGCGACCTGTGAAGACCATGAAAAAGTAAGGCCATATAGGTTTCTGGCTGCCAATGTCTATGGATAAGTGATTTTATAATATATTGCTAAACCACACTGTCACAAAGGCTTAGCAGACATATGAAAACAATAACTTTCAGCCCTAGGCTGAAACCAGAATAGGTTCATAATCATCTCCAGCATCCCAAAGGACAAACAGAATCATTTTTCTTCTTCTGCACTGAGATACCTATCCACAAATCTTAAATAAGAACTATCATCCTCTTTTTAAAATCATTTGATTGAATACATGGATTGAAAGTAACATTTCATGTGTGTGTTTTTTTTGGGGGGGGGGTTGTTATATGGTAGCAGTGAAAAGGTAAAGGTTTCCCCTTATTATATTTGGGTCTGAAACACAGTTGAACATCATAATGTTTTTAAATATAGTCAGCCCTCCATAACTATGGATTCTGCATCCACGGATTCAACCATCCATGTGTGTGTGTATAATCCAAAAAACAAGTCTTGATTTAGCTATTTTATACCCATAGGCAATCCTGAAACTAAACCCCAGCAGAAACCAAGGGCCCACTGTATTTAATTAAGCAGGATTTCTATGTGCAGAGGACAACAGCTATGATCTTCAGCAGAAAAGATCTTCATCAGCTACAATCTTTACCAGAAACCCCCCTCCTAATTTCAGCTTTTAACCAGATTTTTTGGTTCTTCAAGTGCCACCATTAGGTTTAGTGTTGTTGCACATAAGTCACTTCCTTTTTGGATGAGGCCTCAAACCTATAGAAGTTTCCTCTAACACATGTATGGCCTGCCTCATCTGGTACCACAACTGTTTTTAACTCATACCATAGCCTATGTTTCCTGAACAGCTGTGAAAAATAACCTAATCATTTCTTTTAATATGACCTTATGAAGGGAGAAGATGAAACCGGAAGAAACAAAGGACTATGACTGATTTGAGGAAAGAATTAAAGAAACATTTGGGAGATTATGACACCACTGAAAAATGCATCTTACCACTGCCAAATTGAAGCTTCATTCGGGTTGTACCCTGGTGTTGTTGCCTGGCTTTTCTCCCAAAACCACCATCCAGGTACAACCTGGCTCCAATGCAGGTCCCTGAACTCACTTCAGCAGCCATTTTTCAAAGTCAGGAGCTTTCCAACTTTGAAAAATGGCCACCAAAGTGAGTTCAGGGACCCGCATGAGAGCTGGGCTATATCTGAATGGTGGGTTTGGGGAGAAAAGCCATGCAATAACACCAGGCTACAGCTACAGGAATGAAGCTTCAATTCAGCAGCAGTAAGACACATTTTTCAGCGGTGCAGTAATCCCCTTGGGTTAACACCAGAACATAATAGAAAAGTATAGGGTTTTTTTAAGAATCCTGGGAAAAAATATATACAGTTAGTCTGTAGACTGTAGAAGCTGCTGGGAAACTGCATAGATGGCTCCAAGACTGAAACTAAGTCTGCATGGGCCAGAATAATCCAGGAGTACCATGGCGCATTCTACCCCAAAGCTGCTCTGATGTCCCCTGTTGCTTTAGGCCCTCTGTTGCGATGCCAGGTGGCTGTTTGCAATTTCCACTCTGCTGCCTGGTGCTGCTACTACTGGTGTGTGTCGCTCACTTTGAAGTCAGAATAGGCACTTGGCACTGATCACATGGCTGGGTGCCTCATTCTGACCACATAATGAGTGACACACACCAGTGTGGCATTTTGTAAACAGCCAGCCACTGGCACAAGGGAAGGCTCCAGAACTTCTGAGAAGATCTGCAGCAACTGGTGAGGTTTTTTACACCATTTTAACGAGTATATAGGGTGTCATCAGGACTACTCATCATGGAAATGGAAGGAAGATGCTTTATTTGACCTATGCAGACAGGGCCTTAGAAACATGTAACAAATTTATTTGGACTGTAACAATTGTATAACATCTTACTCCAAGATTTCAGATGGTTAGTGCAGGACAAAGAACCAAAACTCATGGCAAATGCATCTGAAAGAATGGATTATCTGGCATTAAAAAGAGGTGAAAGAGAGAAAAGATATCTCCCCTCAGAACCAGAATGAGAACATTCTTATAAAAGACCCCACAGAAAATGGTAACTTAGTGGTGATGGAAGTGACAGAACTGATGAGAGTTTTAGGGCCAGCCCACAAACCAGTTAAAATATGGAAATCAAAACTTGCTTTCAGTGGACTTTTTCACACAGGGACCTATGTGCTTCCATCCTGAAAATGATTAAAGTGCTGGCATCCCAGAAAAGCAAGCCCATTTGCTAATGCTTATCACATAGAGCGCACAACAAGGGGCTAAAAGCACATTACTTAGGGTTCAATGTGAATTTGGGTATCAAACAGAGGAGGACAAAGCCCCATTGCCAGCTTAGGAAATACCTGTTATGCACATGCTCCAAACTGTCATTTCCACACACACACCCCACATGGTCCAGGGAGGGAAGGTTGGCTATCTTGAGGCTCCTGAAAAAACTTTGCTAATGAAAGCCCCATTAGCAATAGCAATAGCAAGTACATTTCAATACCGCTTATCAGTGCACTTAAGCACTCCCTAAGTGGTTTACAAAGTGTAAGGTAATTGCCCCAAACAATCTGGATACTCATTTTAGCAACCTTGGAAGGATGCGAGCCTGAGTTGAGCTGGAGCCCTTTTGTTGCTATTGAACTCACAAACTTATGGTGTGTGAGTGAGTGGCTACAGTACAGGCATTTAGCCACTGCGCCACCTGAGCTCCAACTTCCATGGCAGAGGCGCACTCTCTCCTCTTCTCTTCCCTGATCCACCCTCTGCAGCCTCACCAGCAGGGAGCCTGGCCAGAGCACTCCCAGGCCCTGCTCTGCCACCACCACCGCCACCTCTCCTCCCCCTCCTCCTCCCCCTCCCCCCTCTGGCTGAAAGTGTGACTTGCAGCGGTGCAGCGGTACTCCATGTCCCTCTCCTCCTCCTCCTCCTTCCTGTGCCAGCTCTCTTGCAAGCTGGCCTGGGGCCTCCTTGCCCTGGCCCCGCTTCAGCTCCAGAGGCCGGGAAAGGAAGAGGAGGAAGGCAGCGGGGGGGGGGAGGAGAGGAGCCAGGAAGAGACCCTCGGAGGTTAGAAAGATTGTATATGTTAATTTGTAAACTATCATTTATTTTTAAAAGGGTAAATGGTCTATTGCTACGGGTTTGTCATCTCTAATTTATATAGTTTTAATATTTAAGATAGTGAACAAGGTAAGTTAATTATAAATGAAAGGTAGCTAGATAAAGTTTGGAGAATACAACCTAGAAAATCAGTGTAGCTCATCTTGCAGAGATAATGTTGAGCATTAGATTTTTGTGGTCCTGAGTTTCAAACAGACTGCCTGCTGTCATGATCAATGTACACATTTTATGTTTTGAGTACAAGAACTCTCACTAACTCTCACAAATATAATTCGCAGTAAGAGGGTGCTATGTAAAAGAAATCAAACTGTCTTATTTGGAGCAGCGCTTCCCAGACTTCTTTGTTTTGTGTTACAAACTTCCTCAAGACTCAGGATACTAACAGTGTCATACATTTATATCAGCCTTACTAGCAGAATTAATAGTTATTAACACACACTTTGTGATACAGTTTAATACGATGTGATGTTTTAAAATCTGTAATGAACTGCAAAGTTATCTAAAATAATAGTAAATGCTACTAAGTATGCTTTAAAAAAGGATTTTAAATGCTTTAAGGCCCACAGCACATTCTCCAGCGGTTTGACTAATGCCAGTGGGACAAGTACATGGTAACAGAACCATTTAAATGGCTGTCACGTAATCTTACTGTCTCTAACCTCAAGGAATTAAGTGTCAACACATATGATTGCCTTTCAGACTGATCTTATAATGTCTTCGTCTCTAGTACAAACAAAAATCCATCAGTGATACTTTTATTGGCCAACCAAAATGCACAATATACTTGTTGCAAGCTTTCAAAGCTCCATGCACTTCTTCATCAGGCAAGATGTTACAAGCCAAACAGGAGGGGGAAAAAACAATTGGAGATGTTAGTGAAATGCCTGCATATTGTTTCAGTACTTAGTAAAGATGTTTACTATCTGACTATCTGTGATTGTCACTGGGAGCCTCATTCTGACCTCAGAAGTAAGCAACCCACGGCAGCAGCAGTGGACATGCCAGCCAGCTGAGTGGGACATGTGTGCAGAGCTGTCCCAGCGTGGGAACAGAGGGCAAGGTAACAGGAGGAGGTCAGGGCAGCTTTAAGCTCAGGATATTCCAGGCTGCCCTTGGAATATCCTGACTAGTTCATACAATGTCTAAGTTAATTTTAATTAATATGACCCACTGGTTTTACTTGGAACTTTCACTAAACCTGCAGTTTTGCTGCTTATAATGGTTGTGATTAATGGACCAAGGGCCAGTAAAGTCTGCTAGGCCATTCCCATCTGTTTTGCAAACAGTATTTCCATATATTTAAGGCCTTCTAAACATGACCAAGAAGGAGGTTGTTTAAATGTTTATTTCTGTAGATATGTGTTTGTTGCTAAGTAACAGTGGCTCTATATAATTTGATTGGCTGGCTGCCCAAAATTTTGCCAGAATTTACAGAGACACACATATGTGGGAAGCAAACACAAGGCTCACCCCCCCCCCAAAAAACAAAATAAAAAACAAACCCTGGGTATTTAAAATAATTCAGCTCATCTTCAGCAAGCCTTGACAAAAATATGAGATTTCAGCAAGTATGTTATATAACCAGCCACAAATAGGCAAAAACACTCAAATTGTTATATTCTGTGCAAACACCAATTATTGCATTTTAGGTGGATATATTAAGATGTGTTCAGAGGCATTTCATGAGGTTCCAGCTACAACCCTATTATTCTGGTAAATGATCCCATGAGTAATAAGAAGGAGCAGATTTTTCCATTTCATTTCTTCAGTGACACTGTTCTCAGAAGAGAAGATCCAGTGTTGGATCCTTCCCCCGGCCTCTAGCAGTCACTGAATATAGAACTTAGCTCTTCGCCCCAGGTGATAACTCTAACACATGGGTGACCTATGATCAGAGCAGGGGCACTGCATCTTTCTCTGCTAAAACTGTAGACTGTTAGTGCTCTGACCTAAGAGAAGAAAAGAAGGGGCATTTATGGATCCATTCCATCCAAAGGCCTCATATCTCCCCAGCCGCATCCCAAAACAAAATGAAAGTACCATATGCTTCAGACCACACAGCTAACACAATTTCTTTCCATTCTTTGTGTCTTGCCTGAAATAGCCTAGTAGGGCTTTGAATGAAGTGCACGCCAAAAGATAGAAAAGGACAAAAGTCTGCTAAGCTCTAGGTCAAAGGGCTATCACTTTCAGGCTCTGCATTCTACGGCCAATGAAAAAGAGAAGGACTTGGGGTGGGTGGTAGTCTTAGGAATTGTGTAAGGGTTCAAGTAATACCAAACTCAAATTATTTTTGTTGGAGCTAGTATTTACGCAATCCTGCTTCCAATTCTAATTCTCAGCCTATGAGTGGACCCCCACCTTGCTGTTTCTTCCAAACTGCTGTATGCTACTGCATGCTTCCTTCAAAACCCTCCTTAACTTCAGCCTCATCAGAGAAGAAACTAGTTTTCAAAGATAGAAAACTAGGAATTTCATATTATATTACCAGAAAGAAGGGCAGGAGCATGAAGTAGAAAACAAATTGCCAAATTATCTCTACACTCCTACAGCATGCATGCAGTATATCTGGTCATGTTGTTTATTTGAATGGCACTCAGGGCATCTTTTTTAAAAATCAGGCATTTAAAAGCCCAGATGAAATGTATGTGCTGCTAGCTACACTGACATGAGACTCTGTGGGTGGTCACAGATAAATTTAGATCACTAGATAATTCTGGCTCAGAAAATATACTAGTTGAACTCAAGCTTCATTTTTTGGAGATAATCTAATAAAGATGAAGTATCAAGTGATATATTTCCAAAATATCAAACACTCATTGTTACCATCCTTACCCTAGCAGCTTTGCCACCTTTATTTTTTTTTTAAATGGTCCTGTTGTAAGGATGGCCCCAAAATTTCTAAGAGGCCTGAATCCTCTGGTCCACTGAATAAACTGATGAATGGTTTCCCAAGCCATAGGATTCATGGCATTTTACATGACAACATCCCAATACCAATTCTACACCCTTTCCCAAAGGTATAATTTAGGAAGTTCTGACTGAATGAAATACAAACATCAGGTAGCTGTAGTTGCAACCCAAAAACTTAACAGAGGCATGGAGAGAATAAAGGATATTTAGTACATCATATGCGCACTTCACACAAGAAGAACTTCTAAGCAATATCATTGTGACAGGGATACATGAAAACTATGAAACAGGAGTTTCAGAGTTGGCAGCATTACAATATAAATATTAACATATGCTATTTCTCAGTGTGTGGCTGGTATTATATAGGTAGTTCCTAAATTCATTGGCAAAACATAAATTAAGTGGCTACAGATGGTCTTTTTGCAGCTGTTTGTACAGTAGGTGTAATCAAGCAAAGAGATGG
Source organism: Sceloporus undulatus (assembly GCF_019175285.1). Classification (NCBI taxonomy): domain Eukaryota; kingdom Metazoa; phylum Chordata; class Lepidosauria; order Squamata; family Phrynosomatidae; genus Sceloporus; species Sceloporus undulatus. The sequence goes on from NC_056524.1 coordinate 176,934,065, forward strand.
GAAAAAAAGAATATATTGACAACAATATTTATTAAAAACTCAAGCGATCCTGAAAAGAGAACATCAGTTAATCTGTTGACTAAATGCCAAAAAATTAAAGAAATGGAGGGTATGGTGCACCAGATAAATTTGCACCTTGTCATTTAGTACAGAAATAGTCAGCATATAATGTCATTGCCTCAACTGAGTACAATAACATCCGAAATCTACAAAACAGTGATACCAAAGGTATCTTTGCTTTATGGCCAATACAACTGCTCTTGGATAGATCACCTCAGCTAAGTTCTTCCTTTCCCAGATCTTTCTGAGACAAATGCATTTTTATTTTATTTTTTATTTTTTATAAATTTTATTGAGACTCATGCATTTTTAAAATCAGAGAAATGACAAATATGTAAGTGGCCTCTCATTTTTAGGTTTCAAATTAAACACACATTGAGGAGTAAAAGCAAAACCTCTTTACTAATGGGGAGGTATTCCTGATAAGCCAGCAGGGTGAATTCAAATTCAGTTCAAATGTTAAATCCACGGAAGAAACACTGGGAGGAGATGAATTTTCAAGGAAATGAAAGAAACATGAAAACACATAAAACTAGCTATAAATGCAATCCTACATGTGTCTACTTGGAAGTAAGCTGCACTGAGTTCAATGAGATTTACTGCCAGGATAAGTGTATGAACAATTTCAACTTATAGAAAAGGAGGGGGGGTTGATACTGAAATGGGCACAGAAAGAGTTTGATTGAGGTTGTCAAGATTACTCAATACCAAATGATTATATTCACACAAAATACTATGGAGAGTAAAAATCTTGAATGGTCTTTGCCCCAAACATACAAATAGGCTATAACATTAATAACATGTTCACACCTGCTTCCTCCAAGTCTAATCCTGCTTCACATATGATATATTCAACATACAAGTTAAACAGATAGGGTGATAAAATGCAGCTACCCTGATGTCCATGCCAATTGGAAACCATTCTCTTTCTCCATATTCCGTCCTCACAGTTGCCTCCTTAGAACACCCAAATAGCTATGGTTGCCTCTTACCAGCTGATTTAGGATATTAATGTGAATGACAGAAAAAGTATGATGAGAAGAAAAGACTCATATGAAAATGCTCAGTCAGACATTGAAGTTATGTTATGAAATGCACCAGAATGTACAGTCAGCCCTCCATTTTGCATTCACAGATTCAAACATTCATATCTTGAAGATACACCCGCACCCCCCCCCGGCCAATTCCAAAATGCAAACCTTGATTTTGCCTTTTTATACATGGCATACCATTTTACTAAGCAACTGCATATAATGGGACTTGAACATCTATGGATTTGGGTATCTATGGGGGAGGTGGGGTTGTGGAACCAAATCCCTGTGGATACCACTTGTATTATACAAGTCTGCTTAGAAACTATATTATAAAACTCTCTAGGGATTCAGTACTATTGTTACACTTTTACATAATTAAATGTATTCTTTCATTGCTGTCAAAGTAACCTTAAGAATACATAAGCCCAACTGACTCCAACAGGAATGACCACTAAAGCCTATATAGGATTGGGCTGTAAGTGCCTTGTCCAAGCAAGACTTTTTGTTGTTGTTGCTTCTAGTTGGACAATTGCTGATGCATGTATTTTTACATACAAAAAGTTATAACTGTGGAAAGAATATTGCTTATTGTTTCTGTGTGGGAAAGCACAAATGTACTTTTCAAAAATACATTGGCCACAGTACAAATTTACTTGCTTGCAAGTGTCAAAACTAAATCCTGGAAGCTTACTGCATTGCAGTGGCTGTGTTATTATCTTTGTGCAGAAACAAACAGATCAGATGAGAGATATTTCACAAGTAAGGAAAATGACAGGTTAGCAATGAAAGCTAAGTGTTCAGCAGCAGACAGAATCATGGATTATGGGCTGGGCAGCTTTGCCCCTAGGCTAAATTTATTTTAAAAGAGAACAATCAATATGTGTTTGCCATACAGATTAAGCAGTGGAAGTCTCTAGTAAGAATGCAGGGGGCAGGAAGAAGCATACTTTAGTCCGCTGCTATAATTCAGCAGTTTGTGGGAACAGTCAATTTGTGTCAAGCATGTCAACATGATACCAAGGTGGCTGAAGGTGATTAAAATTGCTTCTTTGTATGGTTCTCCATAAAAATGGCTCTCATCTGTAGTATTAGTATAGCAGGGATTCCTAGCCTGGGCAGACACAATGCTAAAATGTAAATGCCACTAAAACAGCAACTGATTTTAAATATTCTTGAATTTATTGTGTTGTTGTTGTTGTTATTGATGATGATGATTTACAGTGCCTTATAAAAGTCTTCCTTTTTATTTCCCACTGTTTGTTGTGTCACAACCCAGAATTGGAATTGTTACCACTTATTATTATTATTATTATTATTATTGGGACTCCCTTTTTTCCTGCACCTCGGCGGCGGCTCTGGTGAGCTGAATTTGGGACACCTGGGGGGAAGGCGGAGAGAGGGGTGTGTCAGGGCAGCGGCACGTACATAGCCAGCCTGCCTGGTCTCCTCCTCCGTCACACCTCCCCTTGCCACCAGACTCTGCTGGGAGCTGCGCTGCTGCTGGGCGGCTCTTCCCGGGTTGTTAGAGGTGCGCAACTGCGCACTGGCCCAGGGAGGCCGCCCACAGACTGAGTTTGGGACTCCTGCAGCTCCGCAACTGCGCAGCTGCGCATACTTGCAGCGGCGCAACAGTGGGAGCATCGTGTCCTTGCCAGCATTTAACAGAGAATGTCTGAAGTGCCATATCTCTGTTATTATTGTTGCTCAGTAGGGGGAGGGGGAGGATATGGATGTGGGGAATGCTTCGGCTGGGGAGGCAGAGGGTAATTCTTGCACGAGCAGAGCTCCTATTGAGGTGGTGTGGGGCAGGGGGAGGTATGGTGGTAGGAGGGTGGGCTTGCATTACAGAGGAAGGCGAGATCGGTGCGTAATACCTATCTCCCCTTCCTGCCCCCCTCCTAACCAAAAGAACCTGAGGGTCACTCCAACCATGGCACAATCCCTGTCTCTGCTCTTGTGCAATGCCAGGTCCATCAACAACAAGACCCACATTATCCACGACTTGTTGGAGGACAGTAATTGTGACCTGGCTTGCATTACTGAAACCTGGCTTGGGCCTGAAGGGGAAGCTGTGTGGGCTCAGGCCCTCCCGGCCGGGTTTTCAGTGAAGGACCAGTCCAGGTTAGGTGGGCGGGGGGGGTTGCCTTGGTACATAAGAACACCTTGTCTCTCACCAGGAACCATATCCGTCAAACTTCCTTTATTGAGTGTATTTACTTGACCCTGAAGGCCAGGGACAGTCTAGGGATTTTGTTGGTGTATCGGCCACCCCGTGCGCTAACAGACTCCCTTAACGAGCTGACACAGTTGGTCTCGGAACTGATGTTGGATACACCCAGGCTACTTGTCCTGGGTGACTTCAACATCCCCTTCGGGGCCAACTATATTCCATCCGGTGCGGCTCGGGAATTCATGGATACCATGGCGGCCATGGGCCTGTTCCAATTGGTCTCGGGTCCGATGCATTTTGCGGGTAATACACTCAATCTGGTCTTTTGTACGGATGCGGAAAATCCGTGGGCGGAAATAACTAATATTTCCGCCCTGTCATGGACGGATCATTTCCTGGTGGAGGCAAAAATCAAGGCTTCTACCCAGATCCCCCCCGAGGGTGGTGGACCTATTAGAATGGTCCACCCTCGAAAGCTGATGGAACCCAAAAGGTTCCAGGAAGCCTCAGAAGGGCACATGGTTGGAAATGACGGCGACTCTGTTGATGCCTTGACTGGTATCTGGGATACCAGTCTTTCTATGGCTATACACAGTATCGCTCCCAAGCGCCCTCTCAGGCCTGCTTCCAAACGAAAGCCCTGGTACATGGAAGATCTCCGGGCGAGGAAGCGGATCCTGCGACGGCTAGAGCATCGCTGGCGGAAACACCTACGCTTAGCCAACAAGGCTCTCCTAGACCGCCTTTTGGAGGACTACGGAGAGGCGATACGAGCAGCTAAGAACTCGTTCTGTGGTGCTCGTGTCGCGTCCGCAGAGTCGCGTCCAGCAGAGTTGTTCAGGGTAGTCAGGGAGCTAACTCAGCTCCCTCCTACCCTGAACCAGATCCTTGAACCTTCTAAGGCCTGCTGTGACCAATTTAACAACTTCTTCGTGGATAAAACCTCTCGGATAAGCGAAGGTCTTAACGCCGGCGTTAGGGCAGAACCTAGAGTAGAGGTATCTAGAGCCTACGTGGACCCCATTAAACTGGATCAGTTTGAGTCGGTTAGTACCGATGATGTGGACAAGATCCTTAGAAGTGTTCGGAAGACAACCTGCTCTCTTGATCCCTATCCCTCATGGCTAGCGGCTCAGGGGGGACCGGTAGTAACTTCATTGTTACACCGGATCATAAATACATCTTTGAGGGATGGGCAATTTCCAGCAAGCTTAAAGTTGGCCATCGTAAAACCGTTGCTTAAAAAGCCCTCCCTCGACCCCCTGATGCATAATAATTACCAACCAGTCTCGCTACTGCCATTTTTGGGGAAGGTGATCGAGAGGGCGGTTGCAATCTAGCTTCAATCGATCTTGGACGAAACGGATTATCTGGACCCATTTCAAACTGGCTTCCGGGCGGGCTACGGGGTTGAGACGGCCATGGTCGCCTTGGTCGAAGATCTCCGTCTGGGCATTGACAGGGGAAGCGTGTCCCTGTTGGTGCTCTTGGACATCTCAGCGGCTTTCGATACCATAGACCATGGTATCCTTCTGGAGCGCCTGGCAGAGGTGGGAATCAGTGGCACTGCGCTCCAGTGGTTCCGATCCTACCTCTCTGGGAGGTTCCAGATGGTGCAGCTGGGAGACGTGTGCTCCGATAAGAGGGCCCTTACATCTGGGGTCCCTCAAGGAGCCATTCTGTCTCCCATGCTTTTCAACATTTACGTGAAACCGCTGGGAGAGATCATCCAGAGACATGGGGCGCGGGGTTATCAGTATGCTGATGACACCCAAATAGTCTTCTCTATGTCTCCGACTGATGCAGTGACTGGGGATGGCGTCTCTCCTCTCGTGGCCTGTCTGGAGTCGGTAATGGGCTGGATGAGGGAAAACCGACTCAGTCTGAATCCAGAGAAAACGGAGGTGCTTGTGATAGGTTCTCCTGGCCCGGGGATGGCGGTGGTTCCACCTGTCCTGAACGGGATCACGCTTCCTGTGAAGGACTCGGTACGCAGTCTGGGGGTGCTCCTTGACTCATCGCTCCACCTTACATCACAGGTGGATGCGACGGTCAGGAGCACCTGTTATCAGCTCCTGCTGATACGCCAGCTGCGTCCCTACCTGGGCCAGAGGGACCTTGAAACGGTAGTACATGCTCTGGTAACCTCTCGTTTGGATTTCTGCAATGCGCTCTACATGGGGCAACCCTTGCACCATACCCGGAAGCTACAAATAGTACAGAATATGGCAGCCAGACTGGTTACTGGCATATCCAGAGCCAGCCATATAACACCAGTGCTTAAAGATCTGCACTGGCTGCCTATTCGCTTCCGGGCACAATACAAGGTGTTGGTTATTACCTATAAAGCCCTAAATGGCTTGGGCCCAGGATATCTGGAGGACCGCCTCTCCCCATACAATCCGCCCCGCACTCTCAGAACATCAGGGCAGCAGTTATTGAGGGTTCCAGGGGCCAGACTAACCTCTACCTCTAAGAGGACTTTCTCCATCTCGGCCCCTACCCTCTGGAATTCTCTGCCCATTGAGCTCCGCTCGGCCACCTCCCTGGCCCAGTTTAGAAAGGGGCTGAAGTCTTTTTTATTTAAGCAAGCATTCCCTGATGCAAGCCCCGATATTAACCCTTCTCCCCCCCCCCCCCACGTCAGCAGTGGCAGCTGGCTAGAATGTTTTAATGAATTATGTTTTAGCTATATGGTATATGTGATTGTAGATGTATATGATATGCCATGTATTTTATATATGCTGTACACCGCCCTGGTTTTAAGAAGGGCGGTATAAAAATAATTTTTTTATTTTATTTTTTAACATAGTTTATTTATATAGTGCTGTAAATTTGCACACTTGATGCAGATATCCAACCCTATGAATGTGAAAATCATTTTTACTGTGGAACAAAAGTTAAGCAAACAAAAACAAACTGGCGTAAGTATTCACCTCTTATGCTGTGACATATCTAAATAAACTGTGGTGCAACTCATTGCCTTCAGACATCATATGAGTAGCTGAATGACCCCTCTAGTACCACAAACATCTTTTTCTAGGAGACCCCAGTTTTTTGAAGAATCTATCAAACAGCATCAGATCCATGAACTATTAAAATATATCTGGAATTATATTGTGCAAAAGCACTAATCCACACTGACATATTCCAAAACATCCCAAACTATACCTCTCCCCCCCAAAGATCATTGTAAAATTTGATATTACAACATGGAAAGAATAGGGCTGACATTGCAACTATATCCAGAGGCAGCCCTCCATCAAAACTCAGTGACCAGGGTGGGAATCATAATAATAATAATAATAGGTTTTATTTATATACCGCCCAATCACTGGGAATCTGAGCGGTTTACAACAGAGGGGATAATAGACAGTTCCCTGCCCTCAGGCTTACAATCTAAAAGACATGACACAAAAGGAGAAGGGAATGGTGAGGGGGGCATGAGGGAATCAGGTCCAGCATTTCTTCTCTCCCTCTGAGGCCTGGACCAAGGCAGATGGACCGGAGGGAGGGCTCTTCTTCTTCAGGCTAGCCCTGATGGAGTTGGACCAGACTACTCTCCCTCTCATAGGCCAAATGATGACAGTTATGAAGGGAGGAGCCTTTTTCTTTAGGCTAGCTCCTGATGGAGATGGGCCAGCCTACTCTCTCCCTCACTGGCCAAAAGATGACAGTTATGGAGGAGAATCATAGGCAGAGAACCAACCAAGATGCAAATGGCAACTCAGAAGAAACTGTGGAGATTCACAGTGAAAATGGCAAAAAATGTTTCTTCCCTGTTTTTTAATTAGTATTAAGAATTTTAAAAGTACAGTAAAAATTACAGAAGTTAAAAGAAGCAACAGAAAAAGGTACAGTGGAAGAAAAAACAAAGGGGGAGGGTAAAAAGGAAAAAAGATGTCTTCCAATTTTCCTTCCGGTGGTTATAAATGCTTACCATTATTTATACCTCCCCATCTAAAGATTACATCTATTCACTTCTTTCCATAATTTAGTTTCCGTAATCATCAAAATCAAAAATTACTAATTCATTTTCTTCTTTCTTTTCACAAAAAGTCTGTAAGATTTTTCAGGTCTTTAAGAAACGTCCCTAACAACCATTCTGTAATCAAATCAAACAATTTGTCAATTTCCTCTAATTTTATCAGCTCCATAGTGGATAATTTTATGTTGCACAGATTTGTAATTGGTTGACCGGCCAAACCCAAAGGGTGCTCAACAATGGCTCCTTTTCATCCTGGAGAGAAGTGACCGGTCCCACAGGTGTCCGAAGGAGGGCAACTAAAATGGTGAAGGTCTTGAAACCATGCCCTATGAGGAAAGCCTTAGGGAGCTGGGTATGTTTAGCCTGAAGAAGAGAAGGTTAAGACATGATATGATAGCCCTGCTTAAATATTTGAAGGAATGTCATATGGAGGAGGGAGTAAGCTTGTTTTCTGCTGCTCCAGAGACTAGAACGCAGAACAATGGATGCAAACTGCAGGAAAAGAGATTCCACCTCAACAGACAGTGCAACAGGGGGACATGTATGGGGGTAGCTCCATGATTGTGCTTTGCCTATGTGTCAGTAGGTACACACTGATGTACTGTACATAACTGGCCATTCTGTGGCCAATCACAGGGATATGTGTCCAATGGAATGGCATCTGGACAAGAAGAGGAAAGTAATTGGAAGCTGCATGTCGTGTGTTTGTGCAATGGTCTGCATACATGGTGGGGAGGTGACCAAAAAAAAAAAAAGATAACAACCATGCATTGTGGCCTGATGCCACAGGGTGTGGCCAGACAGTGGGTGTTTGTCCCACTTTGGGAGCAGGCTTTGTGGACAGCTGGGTTTCAACTTGCTTTCAAAAAATTCAGGATCGAGCCGCTTTTTCCTGTCCATCTGCTCTGGCCCAAACTGTGGTCCATGAACTCATCCCAAATAAATGTGTCCAATTTCATGGTAAAATAACAGTTTTGTTTTTGCAGCAAAAAAAACAACAACAAAAAACCTAATGATGAAATGTTCTACAAGCCTTTTCCACAAACTGACTTGCATTGCAAAGGAGATGTGTTTTAAGTTCTAGCTATTCAGGTTTCTTTTGCAGTGAGGAATTTCGCTCGCTCCATGTACAGCCATTCAGTTGTGCAATCCCTTTGTAGCTCCAAACACATGTTCTGTGATGTTTTCAGCTAGTGCTTGTACACCAATTAGGAGATAGCAGTAATGAAGGAATTTTTTTCTGTTTGTAGTTCTTTGGATTCAATCTTTAGTCTTGATAATATCTGCAACACCCCTGTAAATTAGATCAGTAAGTATCCTGTAAATTAGATCAGTAAGTATTATTATCCTTATGTTGCAAATGAACCATTCCTTTCAAGTGAAGGCTTCAAGGATCCTATACCAGTAATTCTGAGATGTTTAAATTATTCATTGGGCATATTTCACAAAGGAGTTACAAGAATGTGATTCTCTTCATCACACAAAAGCACCCTTTTTAAGTTCCTTGTTGACTTGCTTCATATTCCACTGAACACCCACCACCTTCTCAGTATACTATACTTCATCCATCTGAGCCAGAATAATTAAGTTTTGGGGGTGTCAGAGCATTATTTATTTATTTGTAACTATGTGATAATATAAGTTCCCTTCCAGAATTTTTCATATCTGGAGAACTGCAGTAAAGTATTTCCTAAGTTGTTAAACTGACAACAGTAGGTGTAGGAGACATTTTGACATAAGTGACAAAGGCTGCTTCTACACTGGAGAAATAATGTGGTTTGATATCACTTTAAGTGCTGTAGCTCCCTCCTACGGAATCTTAGCAAACCCTGTAGTTTTACAAACTTCTCTGCCAAAGAGTGCTGGTGGCTGACCAAACTACAAATCCCAGGATCCTGTAGGATGGAGCTATGGCAGTTACAGTGGTGTCCAATTGCACTATTTATACAGTTTAGATACAATCTACAGGAAAAAAGATTTTACATTAGTCTGAACTGAGCCAAAACATTCAAATCCAAAACATAAATGTTTTTAAGGCAGCCAAGGGAGTTGAGAGTGATTGTTGAATAGTCAGAACATATATACATGTACTGCAAGACATTTAACATGATTATTTGTGTGGCCAAATGTATAAAATGCTTTTTTTTCTTCTTGCTTTTTTCCTTCCTTTTATCTCCATCCTATACATTAGGGTGGGCAAATTATGGCTGTCCAGATATTGCTGGACTGCATCTCCTTCATTGGCTATGCTACCCAAGACAGATGGAAATTGCAATCCAACAATATCTAAAGCCACCAGTTGCCCATGACTGCTATGAATATTTATTTACCTGGGGGATAAGTCTAATTAAAAACAGTGGACTCCTGAGTTGACATGTATAGGACTGTGGTCTTAGCTTTTTGAACTTGTGCTAAACACTGAAGACAATGGATCCCACTAAGGTTATTATTTATTTTTAAAATAATTTTATTAAAGTTTTCAACACAGAAAAAAACATAAAACATACTCACAAAAACACATCCTCACAATACTCATTTTGATCCAAATTCTTTGCTCAGCTGCTTATATATTCTTTAACTTATTCCTCTTCAGTATCAAATTTAAGTAGCAGCTTGTACATTTTGCTTATCAAATAAATGGCTTCCATCTGAAAGTAACAGCTTTTCAAATCCTGCATTTTCACCTTTGTATTGCCACTGCTTCATGTCTTCTTTTACCTTAAGGTTACTATTTAGAAATGTATCTCACTAATAACTACTAGAAAAACAGTGGTAGGATATAATTAGGTTATGTCTTTAGTAAGTTTTAATGAGGGGCAGAGCAGGGCAGAGAATAAAATGCTGATCATAAAACATTGCCAACCTCCTCTTCCAGGAAGTGGCATGTTTTCTATCACACTGTTATCCTTTTTAATTTAATTTCCCAAATAGAAACATTTAATATTAGAAAAAATACATAATTAAGGTGTGTTGTCTAAGGAACCATGATGTCCTACATGTTCTCATTTCTTTGAGAAACATTCTTCTGATTTAAATGGCAAAATATAGTAACAGAAGCTAATGTTTTCACCCCACTTCTACCATCATCTGTGGCTATGTCTTAGCCATGGGAATTGTTCTATGGATTATGTCTTTCTTCCTGAATAACAGAAATTTAGTAATCTTATGTTTTCAAAGAGTTGTTTGGATTTAGCCATATGACTTCCATTAGTTTCAGTAGGAGTCATACTGCTTAATCCCAGTTACTGGAAAACAAAGGCATTGGTACAGCTGGATCAGAAGAGCATAATATCAAACTCAGAATCAAATTCTAAATGTTTTTTTTTCTTTCCTAGTTAAGTGCTACAATAACATTTGAAAGCAAGGCAACCTATTTTGTAATGTCCCGAACAGTCTATATTGGTATTTCTGGACGCAGACCTCTTAGAAATACTGTGACCATGGCTTATGATTATGGATAGCAGCCATGGTTACAGCAATTGCAGCTGCCAACACCTTCCCAAAGCCAGCTGCTGTGCGCATGTACACAGCAACTGTCTCTGGGGTGGGGGGGGGGGGGGGGGGGGGGGGTTGGCAGCCATTATCACTTGTTTCCCTCCACAAAGTGCAGGCCTGCAGGGTGAATATACACATAACAGCACCACACTTTGGGAAAGGAGAGGAGTAGTGATCATGGCTGCCAACACCCTCTCAAAGCCAACTGCACTGTGCACATTCACACATAGCAGCTGCCTTTGAGAGGCAGTTGGCAGCTGCGAATAATCATCCTCCCCTTCCTCCCAAAAAGTGGCATTTGGTAGTGCAGGAATCAGATCTGGTGATCATGGATCCCCAAAACACTATCATGGGGGGAAAATGTGATAAACAATGATGCCAAGCAATATGAATCCATGTGATTGTAGTGGGACAACAAGCTGGTGTGATAAAGTCCTACTTTCCTAACGATTGTGGTGATGACAATAACAATGATGAAAATATTGATGATGACAATTATACAAATTAAGCTCTTTTAGGATTTAGTCTGATGAAGTGATCTGAGAAATTTGTGTATGAGGCTGGTAGGAGCTGAGAATGTTTTGGTTCTGTAAATTAAATATCAAGAGAAATATTTCTGAGTCAATATCTTCTAATCTTAGAGAATAAACCTGAGGATTTCCCAAGGAAGTCTAAATGACATGTGAAAAAATGTGAAAAATGAACTGAGTATTAGAATATTCACCACACATCTGCATTAAATTTACACTATATTTCACACACAAAAAAAAAAACCCACTTGCTTCTTGACAATATATTGCTGGCTGATAACAAGAGCAATCACTATGAAACAGAAAAACCTTAGCTGTTTACAAATTTCTTTACATTATTAAATGAATATTAATTACATGGTCACACAGATTTTCAAACCATTTATTTGAAACTTCTTTTAGCTGACCATTGTGTTTTGCAAAAGCTTTCCCTGTTTTAATTTAATATATGTGTGTATTTTATAAGGACTGGGTTTCTTCTGTTGGAGGGATTTGTTGCAAATCTCCCGCAGAGCTCTAGAGCACTCAGAAAACAGCTAGAAAGCAGCACGGAAGTGAGCAAGTATTATTTAGACAATAAGTTCATGCCATATTGAAAAAAGAAGGAAATGCAAAGATTTAGTAGTTTAACACCACAAAAGGAAGCATAAATCATAACACAGCAGAGTATACACTACACTGGTTTCTTTGGAAAACACAGGCAATAAGAAAATACCAACATGACAGTAATATTCACTGAAAGCAAATGCTAGCAAAATTATTGTGGACTAAAGTGACATACCCTGAAACTAAAAGCAGTCAAACATATATAGTGTGCAAGTCTTTCTTTCGCCTCATCTCCCTTTAGCTAATTATTTGGTTCCCTTCGCTTAGATTTCATGATTATGTTCTTCCCACCTATGCAGAAAACAATAAAACCATAAAGCAGAGACTGTTCAGTTCTTCCTAAGGGGGAAAATGTTATTTTAAAGAAAAATATGATCATGTTGATCTTTCTGTTGTTGTTTCTAATTGCCTTCAAGTTATTTCTGACTTATGGCACCCCAAAGGCAAACCTATCGTGGGATTTTCTTGGCAAGTTTCTTCACGGGGGGCGGGGGGGCTTGCCATTGCCATTTCTCTACCCCAGACCATATATTATAGTGAATGACTACATAGGAGAAATGAGATGTCTCCTATTAGTCCTTCCATTGCCTACATGTTTTAGCCTGATAGAAAAGTATGTATGAATGGGTCAGCGCCACTAGAAAAGGCCACATTTGGAATATTTTGTATTCAACCAGGTCCCTTGCAAGTTATACTAAATAGCCATAGCAGCTGTAGGAGGAGCAAGAATAGCTTGCACCATCACCCAGGATAGAAAACACCTTGGGCATCTCTTGGGATGCCTGCCTGAGCACTCCTGAAAATTGCTGTTGCTTCTCAGCCCAGGGCTCAGATCATTTTAGTTCTCACAATAAGTCAAGAGAAATAAAAATGGTGATGTGACCAACTGCCCAGCACCTCTTTAAGAACACTACAGAGCACAGCTCCTACCAATGCGATCCACTACTGTTGGGCTCATTTTCCCATCACTTTGACCCTTCAAATCTGGAGCCAACTCTGATCATATTATGCAGATATCTAAACTTTCAGCACAGCATGAGATGAGGGCAAAAATGTTATACATTCAAATGCAATACTTTTTGTTGCAGAGTTCTTTCATTCTCCCTGGTATTCAAGTGACAATATTTTGTTGCTGGAAAAATGCACTTTGATTGCTAAAGTATAGATTGCGCTTCATTTCACACTATATCTTCTCTGGAATTGCCATTCATCGTTCATTTTCCCTTTATTAAACTTCCATTGTCAGTCTGTGGCATTCCAGAATAGTCTATTTTGATTTTGGGGCCTAATATTTAGCTTTTAAAAAGAAAAGAAAAGAAAAGAAAAGTTGTAATAAAATGTAAAGCACTTCTCAAGCTTTTAACAGTGTGCATAGTTTCATCTTTTTCTTTGCATCTGATGAGTATGAAATGGAGACTGGAAATGATCATGGCCTATTAATTGTTTCTAGACTCAGTTGCCCTAATTTTGCTTTTGGTTTCTGCAAGATGAATCCAAGAGGAACCATGGTGGAATAAAGCAAAGGCATATCTAGTCCAGTTAACATTCCGCTCAAGTAGTGGCAAAACAGGACTATTTAAGAAATCAATTGTTGTTGTTGTTGTTGTTAATAATGATAGTAATAGTCACCCCTCCATTTTCGCGGGTGATCCGTTCCCCCCCCCCGCAAAAATGAAAATCCACCGATATCCAAGCTCTACTGGCTTGAATAGCGGCCTGCCTCCATGGGCACACACCCCATTTTAAGTTTCTCCATTTGCCCCTTGCGAGTAAGGATTCAAAGTCTGTGCAAACGGAGGGATGACTGTAATAATATCCCACCCTTATCCAATATAGGGACATAATGTACAGCTTAATATACATTGATTGGGCCTGAACTGGCAACAGCTGACTATGAAAGCATGTGTAATATCCACCCATCATGAAATGGCTGTCAAAAGGACACAATTCACATCAGGGATTACTATGAAAGGAACTGAAAATAAAACTTCCAATATATGGAATACTGTGGCACTGTATCTGAAAAAGAACATCATAGGTGTGAAAGGTGCAAGAAATAGCAACCAAAATATTATAGGGCTAGAACAACTTTTCTTTGAGAAAACTTTTTACCATTTGAGAAATTTTAGATTAGAAAGAAAGATGAATAGAAATGACATAATAGAGATGTCTAAATGCCAGTTACTAGGGAACTCAAGCAGGAAAAGGCTATTGTGAACATACATGCTTGTGAGTTTCCAGACATAGAATATGTTGACCAAAACATTCCACCTATGAAAACAGAATGCTAGATAAGGTAGGTCTAATTTGGTCCAATGTAGCATGGTTTTAATTCTGTTCTTTAGTCTGATGATAGAGATGATATTTGGAAATCCCCTCTTATCCCCAAAATAATTTAATTATAGAATTTGGGATAAAATTTGGGATAATATAAAATAATCTCATAATAGACAGATGTGTATGAGTGTGTGTATGTGTGTGTGTATGAGAGAGAGAGGGAGGGAGGGAGGGAGGGAGGGAGGGAGAGAATTTTTTAACTTCTGAGACAATCAAATTCCTATTAATCTGTTGCTATTGAACCAAAGAAAAGAAGTAAATTATAATTTGCCCTCCTCTCCCAGTAATACTGACCAAAAAAGATAATAATCAGGAGAATATCAACTGAGTTAATGAAGCTCAAAGTTTCCAGGCTGACAACAGCACTGCACAGGCATACTTAGAATTACATCGTTTTGCTATGCCTAGAGAAATACAGAAACTAGTGAGTCCCAGTGTTCCCTTAGGGAGGAGCTCAGTTATTAATCCACATGTTCAGGTGATTTTCACTTTCACCAGAAGCCATATATCCCTTGGGCTGTTTCTGATTACTGTTCTTTAACAGTAATTCCACACTTGAGAGCAGAAGTGTGAAAGAAAACAATTTATGCTGTTTCTTCCAAAGCCCTAGACAATTTTGCTTTTCTCGTGAGCATTTTATGCTTTTATCCGTACAATCCAGACATAGCTCCTTCCCAGTGTACCCACAGACTCATTCACTCATACAAAGGCCAGAAAACCAGCCACCCTCTCTGGGGAAAGCTGTCAACATGCCAGAGGTGTGAGGGCCAAAGACAACAGTGACTGAAGCGGACCACCCCACACTTTCCATTCCATTCTTCTCTTACTGCTCACAATTTTTTTTCTACCCTGCTATTGCTCATTCCTTCTTCTTCTTTTTCATGACAACCTTATAATACAGTTTGGGCTAGTGAGAAAGTGGAAGAACAGATACTTAAACTGATGCAGGTAGTAGTGGATGCCGCATAGTCCAAGCATCCCACTTAGGGTTAAGGTTGGAACATAGACAGAAAGTATGGCTCCCTGGTCAAGATCTGATTTCATATGAATCCAACATGGACTAAGTGTGATGTACTGTTCTGAATGTGGTCAAAAAAACATAAGTTCAAAACAGCAACTCATCCTATAAAATCACAAAAGGATGGCTCCCTGGTCAAGGAGATTTGATTCAACATGAATCCAATGTGGACCAACGGTGAGGTAGTAGTTATGAATGTCAGTCAGAAAAATCTGACTTCAAAACAACAACTCATCCTATAAAACCAAACACTACAGTTATAATGCCAGTAAGAAATTACATGAAATTCTATGAAACCAGAAAAATCTGCACATATCAATAGGTCAAAGATGTGCAAGAATGAAGCAGAAAACACAAATGAAGAAACAAAGACAAATAGAATATTTTTGATGTGATAACACAATATATTTTACTCCACTAAGTACCATCCAGATTCTGAGAACATTAACACTACAAGTGTAGAATAAAGTTTAAAAGCAATCTTACTAAGTCCAAATATAGTGCATTTTTCATTTTCCATACCTTACTAAAGAAACATTTTTGTAAATATCAACAGTGTGCTAATGGGATCCTTTTCCAATGTCACTAAGAGGTTTTAAACATTCTTGGAAAAGTGCAGAAAGTGCAAAACAAAGTAAAAAAAGAATCGTAAGTTAGTAGAAGATTTTCTTCTGAGTTGCTATATTTGCCCTGGAAAGCTTTCATTTTCCACTAACATTTCACTGTCTTCAGCTTAGGGAAAAATGCAATAGCAAACAACATTTGGAAATCTGTCTAACCAGACAGAGATTTTGTTTGCCATGTAACAAAGAAAAAAAATGTGTTCTGTTTATGCTTCTGGTAAGTACTGAACTTGAAATGTATTGGTCCCACTGCATTCACTTCTGCGTAAGAGTTATCTTTCAAAAAATCCATAGAAGGCATAAAATGTTATGGTCATAAAGGGAAATATGGAACAAAACATGCCCCCCTTCTGTTTTGATTTTGAACCCTTTTCAAGTAGACGATGTTGTGAGAATAAATCAGATATTTTATTTTGATACCGTTTTCATCATAAAACTCTGCTTAATCATGGAATGCAGAGGAGCCATTAACGATTGTTTGCAGCTTTCATAAAGGGCATATGGCAAATCCCTGTGTAATTAATTATTCTAAGACCAGCTGTATCTTGGCTAACACTAAGTTTTAAAAGTCACTGCATCATTAAAAGCATATGGGCTGTATATTTAAACAGGTCTCCTAAGATTAGGATAATATTCTGTGAAACAACAAGAAGTTTGTATCCTAAAAGAATTTTAACATATGCTCAAACTATTTGCTAGATAGGTGCACCCTTGTTTTACGTGGGGGATCCTTTCCGGACCCCCCCCCCCCCGTGTAAAACAAAAAATGTGTATGCTCGAGCCCCATTACAAGTAATGGGCCTCATGCTCGTGGCAGTGTGTGGCGGTGTGTGGTGGCGGCGCACACCTCGTTGTTTCTTCCAGTGCACAGCACCAGAAGAAGCAGCGTATAATGCACCCGCATATGATGTGGGCGCACTGTACTCATCTTTGATATATCACTGCCACTGTTTTTCAGCCAGCCAGCCAGCCAGACAGACAGACAGACAGTGTGGGGAGGGGGGAGACATTTTTTAAAGTCTGTACAAATATGTGGCAGTCTCCTTTTTGTTCATATCTGCCCTGCTACAATAATTTCCTATCTGGAAAGTAACCACTGATGAATGTAAAGACCAAAGGTAACCATGGCCCAGTACAGACTGGCACAAAGCACCAGCCTGGGGGCAATTTTAGAGCTCGGGAGAGCGGAGCGTCCACATACTCCCAAGCTCTACCATGTGCCACAGGTGCCATAATTGCTTGCCCCATCCATATGGGGCGCGCATCGATGATGTCAGCACACTACAGCATCCAAACAGTGCCGTACGGACATCAGCATTGCACACGAGCTGCACCGATAGTGCCCGGTGTGGGGCGCAAAAAGAACCAGCTGGGAGTGGGTTCTTTTTAGGACTCACGGAGGACGCAGCATTTGTCTGCTGTGGCCTCCAACCAAGGCAGAAAGGGGCGGCATCTCGCCACCCCTTTCTGCCTGTCTGTATCCTCCCCCAATGTTGGATATGTGGGGAGAAAGCACTATCATTCACCCATTTAAAAAGAACAAAAATATGTGCAACCTTTAGAAACTTCTCGGTCACTTGAAGATATTACAAAAATCAGGCATGAGTGAGATAAATGAGGGAGGTCTTCCTCTTAAAGTAATGTGGTATGCATGTAATGCTTCTCAGAGCCCATTGGCTTAGTGAGAAGCTTTTGCTGGCCTCTCATTGGAGAGACCAGTTGTTTTAAATAAAATGGCACGCTTTCGCGGGCCGTTAGACAGGGAGGAGGCTGGGCTATGCCTATTTAAGGCTCTCCCACCCTTGGCCTCCCTGTGAGTTTGAAAGAGCTAGCCCACCCTCCCACCTCGATGACAGTGTAAGATTCATTCTGGTTGCTTCAGGGCCGGGTAGGAATTTTTGCCCTTGTTTTCCCACGGGTTTTTTGCCTACCCTACACTGTTGGATGGGGAACTGGACAATTGGCTTAGGGTGTGGCCATAAATAGGCCTCAGGCATAGGCGCGGAGAGACAATTGATTCGATGAGCACCTCGGCACCCTCCTAAAGGGTGAAGGTAGGTCTCTGGAACTGAGGTTTACATCTTAAGGCTAAACACGAAGGGAAAGAGACTTGCCTTGGGGCTGGCTTGAGATTCAAACCCTCACTTAAGTCTTGAGAGAGCAACCCAAATTATGAATTGCCCTTGGGGCTCAGGTGTTTTCACCCTTTTTGGAAGCTGGGGAATTGGTCTTGGAGCTGACCATCCGCCAGCTGTTCCTGCACAAGGTTCTCCCCCCTGGGCTTGCAGTTCTCAAGAAATAAAGTTAAATAGGTTGAATTTTAATGAAGTTGCCCATTTTATAATCCAGTACTCTGTGTCTGGTCTCGTTATTTAATGAGTGGGTCAGCAATTTCCTGATTAACAATTAAATAGGGATATGATGAAAGTTCATTGCTGTTCTTTAAGCATATGGGTTTTTTTTTCTTTTCTTGCTGCTTGACTTTAGAATTTACAAGCTCTGAAATTTGATCAATCTTTCTCATCCAAGTTTGAGCTACTTGTCTGCTAAGGAAGTGTGTTTGTGTTTCATCTCCCGTGGATGAAATCTAGGACTGAAGCCATATTAAATATAATTTACTAGCACTTCTGTGTTCCAGCTTCTACATTGTAATTGCCCACATCACTACTTCAAGCATCGTGTAATACAAGCATTTAAATTACTAATTCATATAACTATACATGATTAATGTCCACTGAAGCATCATAATGAAAAAACAAGTTATCAAAAACAAAATTCAGAAAGCCAAAAGTAAAACAAAGAAGTGCCTCAGACACATTCCCACAAGGATCTGAATATGATACTGCAACACATTACTAAATGATAAGATTTAATTTGCTAATTAATATCCCACCGAGAGAGCGCTAACACTTTCTTCCATGGAAAAATGAGACCTGTAATTTTCCAGAGCACAGCAAATTTCATTGGAAATGTGTATGCAGCCAGCCGCCTTCCATCTGTGTCTTACCATCTGCATATATAATATAGCAATTCTGTTCACATCATTGGATACCATGCCATTCTGTTTTATTCAGCTTCTTCATTCTTGTAAAGTACATTCATTCCTTCTAACAGACAATTTTATTGGAACATCTTATTTCCTTCTCATGCCAGTACAAAGGACTTTAGCAAGCTCCAAAAGATGGCTAGACATAAGCAAGCCCTAGCCATTTTCAGGAGGCTCAGTATTAACCCATGCAAACCCAGAGCCTTTTTGCAGCTTATGTGGCATCACCAGAGGACATATCAAATCTTATTTTGCCATCACCAGGCATGACTCACTGACACACACACACACACACACACACCATTACTGAAGATTATCAACTTGTATCTAAACTCCAAATGGCTAGGGTACTGTCCGTACTGACATGAAAAAACAATGTACCATCAGGGCTTCCAAATGCACAGGGCTGAGGAGCTGTCCACCCAACTGGCACCCATAACAGGTCAATACCAGCAGCATTGTCTGCACATTCCCCAGTAGACCCCTTTCCTTTCCTATGGCTCATGGGGGCAATGACCATCCTATTGAACACTGGTGCCCTGCACTGTTGTGCTAACATGAGCCAGTGCAATCAATTTGCAATTTTGCAAAACGGATGGTTCTAGAGGAACTGCATGAACTTGGAAGTGAAAGTGCTGTGGTAGAGAGATGAAGTTACAGGTGGGAAGAGGTCAGAGGCTCACCCACCCCACTCACCCAATGCTCCTCTCTATCCATCTCTGCACCATTGTGTAGTCTGCATGTTCAGGGGCTCTGTAGAGTTTCCACCCTGATTCAGAACAAAAAAGGACTATCTTTTTACTTATTGCACTAGAGCACAGACTGTGCCCATGTTCCACCCATTTTGACCCTGTGCATTATCTAAACAGATCAGTGTGGGAATGGGATGGGAATGTTTCTTTTCCTCTGTGCAGACATGGCCATAGTTAGGAAAGCACTGGAGTGAAGGACTGAAGTGTTGAACTACAACTTGGAGGACTCTAAGTATCCATACAAAAAAGCAACAGCTGAAAAAGCAGTAGCAACAGGCCTAGCATTAGTACCTATACTAACCTGAGCATGCCAAAGCCCACTAGATTTGATGCTGCTAAATGCAACATCCTTTCATAACTTCCCATGTAGACAGTTACAAATGCTGATTATACTGTTGTTAATATATTTCTTGTTCTATCATAAAATGGTGCTTAATTCCCAAATAAATGAATTTAGCACCGGGGTAGCAAAAGCAAACTCCATTTTATAATTGCAGTAATGATAGAGCCATGAATTGTGTCAGTTTAAAATGTGGAATTACACATCTTCCTATTGTCTCTTTCTTAATGAAGGCTAGTAACCAGATCTTTTGATTCTGCCCTTTGCTATAAAATGTCAGAAATGCATAAATACTTTTAATTCACACAATGGCAGTGAACTGGAGAGAAAAAACATGTTAGCTGTGGGTTCCATAAGTAATAGTATTCACGGCTGTCTAAAAGGAGTTCTAGACGACTAGAACAGGGATTGGAACGGACAAACTATTTTTCTTTCTCTGATTTTTTTTAAATGTTTTCCAAAACCATTTTCACTTGGAAACAAGAGTATGTTGCTGTTAATTTCCCTAGACCTCCTAGGGATCATTAATATCACTGACCCCTATAATACTAAGGGGTAATACTATGAAGTATTACAATAAACTGTTTTGTGAGTCTTTGTACAAAAAGTAACAGTTTGCATAGAAAACTGCACTTTTATAAAATGCTATTTTCTGTGCAAAAACATTGTGTGTTTGTTCATTTTGCACAACTTAATTTTTTGGAAAATCCCCAAAGTTCTGAAATGAGAAAAAAAGGGGAAATCTACAAGGAGAAAACTTTTGTAATTATTCATTCTTGCTTGCAAGACTGAGATAAGCAGAGATTTGCATTATCCCTTGCCCAGGAATTTTATTTTATTTTTATTTCTATGGCAGCATGCGTTATATTTAAGCTCCCAATGTTTATCCACTTCCTGTGTCTTACTTATCTGTTTTCCAGCTTCCATAAGACAAAGGCCTTGAATGAGTTTGGCTCAAGCTATCTTGACACTTTGAAAGGGAACAAGAGATTGGGTATCTAAGCATGTGTATCTTGTCCTTCTGTAACATACAAGGAGTAAAAAAGGGTGTTTTTTTTTTTAGAAACCAATATTTAGAAGTATATTCTATGATATTTTGAATCTGCATTTCTAATTCAAAAAGTTATTTAGTTACCATATCATGTTGCTTCTAGACTGGAGTACTCGCAACCTCCTTAGAAGCTTAAACGTCAGGTTATAGTATAATTTACTGGCTAACAATTTTTCCGCATCTTATATGAGAACTGAAACACTTCCAAATTCCTTTCACGATGGGTAGGGGAAATGTTCCCCAATGATTAGATTCATGTGGACAAGAGAAAACTCACTGCTCTGTTTCCATGGAGGATTTCATAGCACATTACGAAGGGAATGCCACTGGGCTGCTGAAGACAGCCAAGAAATTCCTTTAAGTGGCCGAACAGTTTTCCTTGTTTTCTTTTCAAAATCCCTCAGTCACCCCATCTTTCTGTTATGCTACTCTTCCCTGGAAGTTCTTTAAGCCATTTTACAAAAGTGAAGGGGATGGAATATTCCGTAAATTTAAAAAATGGTAACTGATTATCACTTACACTAAACACTTTTTAAAACACTTTTGGTCCCATTTTGATGGAAAGAGACACAAATGTAATGTTATCAAGTATCTTCCCTCCTATAACTGACAACACCTTTGACTTTGTATATACCAAATTTCAAGACTTGTTCTCTCTGTTTTCATATATCTGTCAATTAGCCAGGGAGGCCCAAGTGAGTTTAAGACTTCATCTATACTTCAAAAATAATGCACTACTTTAACTGTCATGGCTCAGTGCTATAGAAACCTGGAAACTGTAATTTCTTCAAGCACCAGAAATCTCACAGAGAATGCTAAATATCTCACAAAACTACAAATTTCAGAATTCCATAGCATTAAGCCATTGCAATTAAAGCAGTGTCAAACTGCATTATTTCTACAGTGTAGATGAAGCCTAAGATGTAGTATCTGTCCCTCGTACTAAAACACTTTCAGCTGTAAAGAGTTCAATAGTAGTAATCTCATTAATCTTACAACAATTTATTTTATTATGTGATTCATGTTCCCATCTTACAGATGGAGAATTGAGGCTGAGAATTACTCAAAGAAACCTTAAAATTCATAGCTTATCAAGGATTTAAATGCAGTTCTCTAGCTCCCTGAGCAGTTCTCCTTAGTCTTAAGCATCAAACCAAACATAAGGTTTTAGAGTTTGCTGAGAATTTAATGTTACTTAGTGAAGTCTTCAAATACAAAGCTTCTGAGTACATGAGTACTTCTCTCATGTTTGCCATTAATTGTTAATGAAGAAAATTACTAGTTCACATGCAGCCACCACTATTACACACAGTTAGATAGCTGATAGGGATGCAGTGGCTTAGTGGTTAAGACGCCAATTCTGATGATTGGGAAGGTTGGCAGTTTGAGGCCTGAGCGCTGCATGAAATGATGAGCTCCTGTCACTGCTCCTGTCACTAGTCCCAGCTTCTGCAAGCCTAGCAGTTCAAAAGCATTCAAATGCAAGTGATAGGTACCGCTTAAGTGGGAAGGTAGATATTCTCTTGTTGGTCTTGATAAAACTTAGGATCAACAACTGGCTATGTTTTTTTTTTTTTTGGTTTTTGTTTTTTTTTGCAAATCATTCTGAAAAAGTATTAAAAGGGTCTCTCTTAGGATGCATCTATACAATAGAAATAATGTAGTTTGACACAATTTTAAATGTTGTAGCTCCATCTTATGGAATCCTGGGATTTGTAGTTTTACAAGGTCTATAGCCTTCCCTACCAAAGAGTCCTGATGTCTCACAAAACTACAGGATGAAGCCATGACAGTTAAAGTGGTGTCAAACTGCATTATTTCTACAGTATAGATTCACCCTAAGTATTGTTTAAAAGCATGGCACTTAACGAAAGGAACAGCCAAGCATATAGAAACATCTGTTGCTCAAATCTTGGTATTCAATATACTTTGTTCTCCATCACCTTTCTTGAACATAAATTATAAGCGAGAAATTAACCCAGGCTTCCACAGTCAGATGCTTATACATATATTCAACTGCACGTGTCATCATCTCCAGCAACTACAATGTCCAGCACTCCTGACCGCTGACCATGGTGGTTAGAAGCAATAGTGGTTTTCCAACAATATCTGGGAACCCACAGGTTTCCCATTTAAACTAACAGAGCAGCCTTGTACCTCAAGCCTCTTCCATATTTGGAAATGCCTCCTTTCAATTTTGCACCTTAGAAGCTTACAAGTAGGGAAGCTCTCCATGAACACTGGGCCACTTAGATTCTATACAGAGGAATAACCAGCCTCTTAATGCACTACCAGTAAGCTGCGGATAGGCAAACTGTCTATCATCGAAGAAGCAAAAAAGAGTGAAGATTTTATCTATCCTCTCTTGTGTGGCTGCTTTACATGAACAGATGTAAATCTTGCTGCTGCTAACCTTTCCTTACATAATGAACCACACTGTAGCTCACACTGGAGATTCTTTTATTGTCATTAGCAATGCAATATCCTCATCTAATATCCCTCTGTCAGAGCAAGCAGTACAGCTCCCTACATGCAAGCCCAGACGACAGAAGGACAGCATCACAGACCTCTGGTAATGTAACATTTAACACTTGCACATAACACTGTTTTTCAAAGTAGCCTCTGAGCACAGATACATGCAAGTAGATCAGAATAAGTATAACACTTCCAGAGCTGGAACTACATAGTAACCTACTGTGTACCTAAACATTTCCAGTTCTGAATTTCAAAAAAGGAAAATCAAACGCTACACTTGAATTGGCCTTGGCATTCTACTCTATGCATAGGAACTCATTACATATCTATACAAATACAGGCTGTGCCTTTGAGACTGAGAGCTTAGGTTAATTTACAGTGGGCCCTTGATGTCCACTGGGATTTGGTTGCAAGAATCCCCCCCCCAATGGATACCAAAATCTGCAGGTACTAAAGTCCCATTATATACAATGATGTAATAAATTGATGTCCCTTATATACATTTGCTTTGGTCTTCTCCCAAAAGGAGAACAGTGCTCAACCTGGGGAAAATGGAGCATATGATTCACTAGGGGAAATGCAATACAAAAATAGGTAAAAAGATAAACTAGGAATACCTTGGCTGACAGAATAGAGGACAACTTGGATGACAGAATAGAGGGCAGGCTTATTTAATTTGTCGATGGCACCAAATTAAGAAGGGGTAGCTAATACCCCAGAGGAAATGATCAGAATACAAAATGACCATAACAGATTGGAGAGCTAGGTTAAAACTAACAAAATTAATTTCAACAGGGAGAAATATAAGTTATTCCTCTTAGGCAGTAAAAGTGAAATGCACACATATAAGACGGATGCCACTTGGCTTGACAAAACAAAAGGGATCTAGGAGTCTTAGTAGACCACAAGCAGAACATAAGTCAACAGTATGATGTGACAGCTAAAAAAAGCCAATCTGATTCTAAGCTGAATCAATAGTAATATAGTGTCTAGATCAAGGGAACTAATAATGCCACTCTATTCTATTTTGGTCAGACCTCACCCAGAATACTATGTCCAGTCTTCTGCACCATAATTCAAGAAAATTGTTGACAAGCTGGAGTATGTCCAGAGAAGGGTGTCCAAAATGATAAAAGTGTGCCCTATGAGGAGTAGCTTAGAGAGATGGGTATGTTTAGCACGGGGCAAAAAAAGTTAAGAGGTCACATGAAAGCCATGTTTAAATATTTGAAAGAATGTTATACTGAGGAAGAAGCTTGTTTTCTGCTGCTCCAGAGACCTTGAGCAATGGATCCAAACTACAGGAAAAGAGATTCCACCTAAAGATTAGAAAGAACTTCCAGATAGTAAGAACTGTTCCAACAGTCAAATATGCTGCACTGGAGTGTGGTGGATTCTCCTTCTTTGGAGGTTTTTAAACAGAGTGTGGATGGCCATTTATCAGGTGTCCTCTGATTGTGTATTCCCGCCCAGCAGAGGGTTGGATTGGATGGCCTTTGTGGTTTCTTTCAACTCTATGATTCTATGAAATAGCAAAATCAAGGTTTGCTTTTTGGATTTTCAAAAATGTTTTCAAGCCATTGATGGTTAAATCCATCGATGCAGAATGCTAACCAGGTGTACAGATACCAATAATTTCTCTTGGAAAGACACAGGCTACTTCAATAGTAAAAGTTTATCAGTATCCAGGAACTGGTTTTCATCTAGCACAATTAATACAGTAAGCATTTTCAATTTAAAGGAAGCACTGTATGGTCTTATACATACATTATGACCTTTCCTTAATAAGGCATGGCCTATTAAGTGGGAAATGCCCTCCTTAAATTTTCTTACAATTATAATGGCTTAATACAATATATTTTTTAAGCAAATAATGTGTTCCTCCCATCCTACTTTCACATACCTATTTCAAACTTCTCTCGGGGTTAGTGGAGACCACAATAATGTATTTCACTAAAAGAAGAAACAGTTTAATCAAAATGTGTATGTGCTATGATGAACAAAGAAATAAAAGAATCTTTTCTGG
>NC_056524.1:176959625-176986286 GCF_019175285.1 Sceloporus undulatus
AGATATGGTCATGCACTTTGTTACAACAAAGTGAAGAAATTAGCTTGAGGGGGGGGGGCAGTAATCTAAAAGCTGTCAAAAGGAAATGGTACAAACTTTATTTTACTGCAAATATTTTACAGAAGAGGAAAATGCTCAACAAAAAGCCCAAAGCCATGTATCAGCATACTATTTTTAATAATGACAATAGCAAAAAAGAAAGACAGATCTGAAGAATTAAGAATTGACAAGTAGTAAGTGGAGAGGGCTTTAGGGAAATGAAAGGGTAGGACTTGAGAAAATAGCTTGCGGTGTTTCATGAAAGTTTAGAAACGGACACACAAAAATATGGGGTGGGAGAATAGAATTGACACAGATGTATTTATCTTTTTCCAGAGCAAGGGGAAAACAGAGGACTCCACTTTCTGTCTGGCCACAGAGACAGATACCTAAAAGCAGAAAGACCTATTTGGATGCAGAAACCAAAGTTGGACAGGAAACCCTTAAAACAGGCCTCTCATTTTATCTTAACTATTCTAAGGAAAAGAAAGATTAAAAGGCAAGGTAATTAGAGAAAAGAAGCAAGAGAGAGAAACTAACTAGGAGTCTGAGTATATAGATGATCACACTTGATGACACACACTAGGACAACCTCAACAAAATGCCAGACAAATAAACCACTGGACTCAGATTAAGCAATTCATGTGAAATGGCAAATCCTCAGATCACCTGAGGCTAATGTAAGTCTGTTCTATATATGGGAGCTCACTACACAGAGTGGTCTTTGTATATGCAAAGGCATGAATCTACTTGGGCAAAGTAGTGAGCTGTTTCAAGTGGTAGAGAAAAAAGAGAGGAACACTGGCTCTGGAAATATGGGCTATGCAACAGAGCACAAAAAGAAGAGGACAAAAATGGTTCATAAGAACCAGTTTGAGAGTCGAGCCAAACCTGGGCTAATCTTGGAGCTGAGTCACACAGAGAAAGAAAGCAAGAATCGGTATTGAGTGCTTGACTTCAGAACAAAGAAGGGATCAATGACTCTGTCCTGAGATCCAAATAGTAGTACAACGTCATTTTTTAATCCCACTGAGCAATTTACAAACTCTATCCTCTAGAACTCTGTCCTTTGGTAAAGTGTAAAATGCATGTGACACCCTGAAGAAATAATCTTCTACTTTCAATTGTTCTGAAGATGGCACTGGAGCAATTCAGGAGATGATCATCCTCCAGCCTGAATTATGCAACTATGTAAATATAATGTGTTCTGGTAAAATAAGGGATTAAAAGAATAAAATATAACTGATGGTGTACTCACGGGAATCTATATAAACCATTATAACTCACTAATTTTCTATTTATTTTCTTCCCCAGAACACACTTTATTATCTACTTAACACTTCTAGCAAAGATCCCAGACTAATCTCATTTCCTTTTTGTTTTACTGTGCACCGTTTGTTTCCATCTGCCTGATAAATGCTTATCATTTGGAGAGCAATTCCAGAGAGAACAGTTGCTCTAGTGTTTGTCATGTGAACTTCTGTGATGCTCCAAAACAAGATGTTGCCATCAATCTATTTTATGTTTAAAAAAGCAACATTCTTCCAGCCCTCCTACCGCTTAGACAATATTTCTACAATGTTGATTCATCCACTACAAAAAAATATATTCTACATAATAGTTTAATAAGAAGCAATATAACAGTGCCTCGTTTGTTTCAATTTCATTTTACTTCAAAACAAAGTATTTTAGTGTTGGTAGTGAGCAAGTTTTGACATTTAAAAAACTCTATAAACTTGCATTATGTCTGTTATACACCCAAAATGTTTGACTTAATTAAGGAGGGAAAAAATTAAACATTTTAAATAATAAAAAATAATTTAAATACTCAATATATTCATGTATAAGTCTAGAAATTTTAGTCAACAATTGACTGAAAAAATGGGTCAACTTATCCATGGGTCAATGTAACTACTGTACTTTAACTCTTGTCAAAAAAGGAACCATACCTTTCTCTGAGTAGAGTGGCAATGTAACTGAGTAGTTACTCCTGGGGGTAACTAAAAGAAGCACTGACAGACACACGCACTGCCATAATGCTGCTTCTGACCTTTTTGAATACCTGAGTGGGAAATGCACAGCCACAATTTACCATAGTTCTCTTCTCATCCTTCCAGCCTTTAGGATAATCACTTCTTGAACCGATCAGACCAGGGCTCTCCTTGGAAGCAAAAATGATCAAGTTGAGACTATTGTACTTTGGCCATATAATAAGAAGACATGGATTACTAGAAAAAACAATAATGCTAGTAAAGGTAGAGGATAGAAGAAAGAGAGGAAGACAACAAACCAGTTGGACAGACTCAGTCGGGGGGGGGGTGCGAGCAAGGGCTTGCAGGGTCTGGGCAAGGCAGTGGAGGATAAGGATTCTTGGAGATATCTCATCCAGGGGGTCGCCACTGACTCGAGGGCAGCTAACAACAACAACAAGGTTTAGCCCTCAACTTATCCATGGATCATATGAAATCCCTAATTCTGGACCCCAAATGTCCTTCACTTATACATAGGCATGAGACTTATACATGTTGAGTATATACTGTAAGCAAAAGCATATTAATTTAATAAGTTATAACAGTTTCACACCATGTACCTTTGGAGAAAAATCTTTAGACCCCAAAGACTTTGATTTTTTTTAAAAAAAAAACATTTTTTAACTTGGCACCAGAATGCAGCAGTGTCAGCAACAATTGTCAAAGGAGAGGGATGTACAACACCAAATTCTCTCCAAGGGAAAAACAATCCCACAACTGTTTTTGTTCTGATGCATACAGTCTAAAAAAATGCATAGCCATGGCCAAGAATGAACAAAAGGTGTAGGGTAACTTTTGTATAAACCTGAGCAACTGGAAATCAATGAGAGTTAGATTAGATATGATTTAGTTGAGTAACATTAAATTGAGCAGACAACCTCCTCTATCAATAACTTTTTAGATTAAACCCAATGATTATTCATATGTATATTCGTTATCTTACTTCTTACACCATTAAAAATCTTTCTGCTAATATTCTGAATTCATATGAAAAGCAGCTGTAAACTAGTAACATGGCAGAAAACCAATTTATATAGATTTGAATAACAAATGGCAGATTAAACAATCAAATATGGAAAACACTTTAACAGTTCATGACATACCATTAACTTTCTATCATGGTGGGATTGTGTCTCCCATCAGGCAAGAGGCTATGTTGACAGTAGCATTTCTACTGCTGGGGTCTCTTAAAGCACACATGATTTTGTTGAGGTGGCAAAACAGCCAGCCATGAGGTTGATGGGTTGGAAAGGGGTTGGAAATGAAGGGGCTGGAAGGGAAATGTAAATGAATAGGTGTGATACTATATGACTAACATTAGTAGTCATTCTATAATTGGGATTAAATAAAAAGATGAATGAAGTAATATACCAGAGAACTATTTAATACATACATACATACATGAGATGCACAGATAACAGTGTGGTTCTCAAATGGTGGGGCAACACCCACAGGGGGATGTGATGATTTCTTAAGGGGAGGGGGGAGCATGAAGCATGAAGGCCCTGATCCTTCCTCCTCCTCCACTACCCAAACTTTTTACGTGTAAAAATTACACATGTTAAGTTAAATATTGGATTTATTTAAATAAAAGTGTTCTAATTTGAATTATGTTATTTCCTTATAAAATTTTAAAATATGAATATACATGAATGTGCAAATGAAAATACACACATACTAATTTATTCTCTCACTCTCACATAGAAACTTTATTCTCTTGTGTATATGCGAGTATACTCAAATGAATATGTAAGTATGCAAGAAAGAAATGAAGAGTGTGACGGTGTGTCTTTGTGTCTCTGTGTGACACAACCTGTGTCTGTGATTGTATGTGAATGAATGTATTTGAGAATGAATGAGTCAGAAAAACAGCATTACGGAGTGTGTGAGAGAAAAACAGGACAGAAAAAGTTTGAGGGGGGGGGCTTCAAGTCTTCCAACCCCACAGAATAAATCTTACACACACACACACACACACACACACACACACACACACACACACACACACCAGTCCTGCCCCACTGTACTAAATAGTTCTAGTTATATTGATATAAATGATATAAATGTAACTCATTAAAGACCAAAGTCAAAATTATCCATGCTATAGTATTTCAGCTTT
This sequence comes from Sceloporus undulatus, assembly GCF_019175285.1. NCBI lineage: Eukaryota > Metazoa > Chordata > Lepidosauria > Squamata > Phrynosomatidae > Sceloporus > Sceloporus undulatus. Next base: position 176,963,814 of record NC_056524.1, read on the forward strand.
CTATGTATGGTTGTGTAAAATGTACAATAGAGAAACTGATGCATCATGAGAAGACATAGCCCTTGGGAAATGTTCAGTAAAGTGGAAGGCATTAGGAAATAGGGAAGATGACATTGCAGATGGATCGATTCAATAAAGAAGACATGGCCCAGAGTTTGCAAGACCTGTGCAACACTGTTGATAATTGGAGTTCTTGGGAGGTCTCTCATTCATAGGGTCATGGTAAGTCAAAGCAACAACAACATAACAAAACCTTCTGGATTTGTTTGTCCAAACAGTTTACTCCCCATGGCAACCATGACTGACGAAATAAAAAAAAAAAAGAAGAATAACTGAATTCAATTAATAACAAATGCAATATGTTTTCATCGATGGAATATTACCTTTTACCTGTTCTTTTACATGGGTCAAAAATTCAACAAGGCATGCCTTCATTCAGTTCTATAATATACAAGTGCATTGAAAGAAAGGCCAAAAGGTCAAACATAAATACTGTAACCTGATCTCCATATTTGTTGCAGTGTTTTTGTGTTTGCTTCTGTTCTGAGTGGTGCTGTGGTATGTGTGGCAACTCTTTTCATAATGGGCTTTATACACCACACATAAATAAAAGTGAATCAAAGAGGATTAAGGCTTGGCTTCAACTCTGTTTCTGAGATTTACTGAATAGTAAAACATGGTTATGAGCAACTGCAGCTTGTTCCAGAGGTACAAAAAGCAGCCAAGGAGGGGGAGAAAACAGCCTGATGCCACAAAACAAGAACTGGGAGGAGGCTACTAAGAATTTTTCTGCTGTCACTGACTTACCCTTTTATACACATAAGGAGTTCCCCCCCCCCCAAAGTAGCGGAGTCTAGTAAACCTAACCATTCTTGTGCTATTATGAGAGTTGCTGTCCAACAATATCTGGAGGGCAATGATTGCCCACTTCATCACTAGAAGTATAGGTTAGTACAGCAGCCAGGAGGTCGAATAAATCAGTATTTAATTTCACTTTGTCTGATTTTTGACTTGTTAATGTGAATCTGGAACCACATTTTAAATTTAAAAAGCCATCCACAAGTGCTGGGTGACTTAGCTGGTTTGTTTGACAAACCAGTTATTTTAAACCACAAATCATGGCCAGATCGGAATTAGCTAAAAAGAAATGAACTGTTGATTTACTCCACCTCCTGGGCACAAGAGGGAGAGGCGTAATGGTTTGGGTGGAATGTATGTGCAACAACATGTACATACACTAAATGATGGGTTTGTGTTGAATGTGGACATGATTGCACTCCTCCTTTTCTTCTATGTTACTCTATCCATGTTACCATGTGGGCATGAGCGTACTCCTCCTTTTCATTCTGTGTTACTCTAGTAACATTGAATAGTTAAAGATGTTTTAATAATAATAATAATAATAATAATAATAACAATATTTATATCCCGCTTCTCCAGAAGATCGAAGCAGCTAACACTAAAAACAACCATAAATACAGTAATCGTTTGCTACCATTAGTATCCCAAACCCTCCCTAACCCTCCCATCCACAATAAAATACAATTAAATTATTAATCGGTTATTAAAATAATTGTTAAAAATACAAGGCAGATGTAGTTATGGCACACACCAAAAGAAGAGGCTTCCGGATACACTGGTGGTGTACCATTTATATGATGCACACCTCGGGAGCCACGTTGAGGCTGCGCTCCGATTCTTTAGACCAGAGCCAAAAAGGAGTCAAGATAATCTGACTTCTGGTTGCATGGATTGTGGCCAGCAGCCATGGCCCACTTTCAGAGCAGGCCATGCAGTCGCCACAGACCTGATCAACTTGCGGCCGGAGCAGCCTTGGGCCTCTCCTTCCCACCTGTCTGCTCCAGGTCAATGCACACGTACTGAACATACATCATACTGAAATATCAATCTACTACATAGCCAACATAGAAGCACATTTAAAAAATCATAACAGATTCTACTGGATTCTGGCAGTGCTACAGAGAAGGGCTAACCAGTCTAGGTTAGGGAACAGACATTTCAAAATGGTTTGCAAGATCAAAGAAGAATAGAGACTAATTCTTGTGCTCAGCTATGGTAGTGAAAATATGACGCTGGATGATTGGGGCACCTGTATGTGTGCACATACATGCACACATGTGTACCTAATCTGACACCTCAGGTGCTACTTACACTCAATGGTCTCATATAGCTTAGCTGAAGCTTCTTGAGCTAACCTGAGGAGCATGAACAAACAGAACCAGGATTTTGCTAAACATACACAAATGAAAGAGCTACAGACAACAAGAAGCTGGGTGAGTGGGTAGGTCTCTGCAAGATCGTCAGAGAAGAAAAACCTCGCAAAGTTGTGGGCTGCAGTTGTGTGGTTGTGAAAGACTATGGCAAAGAATAGCATTGGAAAGCACCTCCAGAAAATGGATCAATGGGCAGAAGGAAATATCTTTCCTTGGGCTGTGAGTCTTGGAAATGTGGAAATTCTAGAAAAACTACAACAGTGGGATCTTGGCAAAATCTTTGGTGGAACAAGTGATAAGAAGAAAGTGGACAGAGAAATTAAGAGAGACGAAATGAATCTTTCTTTGCACTTTAAAAATTGGACCAATAAATACCAACTGCCAATTAAATGTATCACATATTCTAACCTACTCTGTTTTCTCTCAAGGGCCATTAGGGTTACAAACACTTTCTGCATGCAAACTGAAATTTGGCTTTCAAGGTTGGCAGGACAAATGAACTTAATTTGAAATATTCTTTTACTGAATGTATATTTGTATGTGGCATCATAAGCCAGTAAAAAAAATAGCCTAATACTTAGATGTTAAAAATAAAATATATCATTACACAAGCCCTACATATTTTATGCAAACAATGGCTTGTGTGGAAAAATCTCTTTAGTATTCAAAATATACAAAATGCAAATGAGAAGATCACTGATTGAAATAAAAAAATTATGTCCAATTTACTTTATAGCAAAGCTTAAAAGACAGGGCATCTAATTTATATCTGTTGCTACTGTCCAAAAATGAAATCTCACACCATCACTATTAGTAGAATCAATGTGTTCTTTTCCATAAAGGAATGAGCCATTAAAGGCAACCCCGCCCCCATTTTGAGACAGAATACATATTATTTGTACATTGTAAGTTACACTTGGAGACTGCACCACAAGATAAGTAAAGCTTGCCTAACCAGATCAACCACCTAATCTTTGAAATCAACTAGGGTAATATGTGCCTTAGTTACATCCAATTTGCATTACATCCAATTTGCATTACTCTGCTTGGGACTGCCTTTCAAGAGTGTCCTGAAACATTAGCTGGTCCAAAGATTAACCAGACTATTGTCCAGTTACGCTGAGACTAGTTGTAGGAAACAGGTAAAGCCCTTCGGTACAGTAGATCCACAGGCTACCAGTTTGTCAAAATGTTGATTATGACCTATAAAGGCCTTTACAGCTCAGATCAAGGTTAGCTAAAGGATAATATTCTCCCATGTGAACTCGCTGGATTTTCAGATCTTGAGAGGAGACCCTGTTCTATCACAACATCCTTACAGGTAAATCTGGAGCATAGGAAAGGGCTTCACCAGTAACTGTTCCCAGGTTCTGGAAATCCCTTCCTCATGAAGCCTCCATAGGGTCCTTATGGCAAGAGGCAAAGTCTCTTGTTTGTTTTGACAGTAAGATTAGGTCGGTGCCAAAAAATACGCTACCGTGAAAGAACATGTATCTGTTGTGCTCCAGCCGTAGAGGACATGGCATTGACTAACTGGAATCTTATTGTTAAATTGTCTCATTTCCTCTCAGGAGAGAATTTACATTTAGTGAGTTGTACGGGAAAATTTATTACAAAAGCTGCTTACTTGAGAGATCAATTTATCATACAACACAGGGTTTCATGCCATGGTGATGAGTTCATTTAAACACCCCCTTTTTCATTTCCTCCACACCTCCATGTTTTAGTTTGTTTTTATTCTATATTTTTGTATTTTATCAAACTTGTTTTCATTTGACCTTTATGTGTCCCAACCCTCTAGCTAATTTTATATGAATTTTAGGAGTGATCCAATTTTATCTTTGTATGTACTTTGATATTCTGATATTTGTATTTTACCATTGATATGGACAGTTGACTAATCAATAAACTTCTTCTTCTTGTTGTTGTTGTTGTTTTGACAGTCTTTTGGGAATTAACTGTTCATGGGAAAAGGGCTTTCAATCATAAGTTGCACTGTCTGTGTAATTATGTTATAGATAAAATTTCACATTGATAGATAGTAAAGAGGAATTTGCAGGCTGCGGACTCTTTTATTTTCTTTGTATTTCTTTACTTACTTCTTTTGTCAAAAGGACACTTAAGATAAATACACACCAGATGAGAGGAAACAAATGGATATAAACAAATAAGAGTGGTAAAGACCACCTAGGAAGTATAAAATAATTGATGTAAGTTTTGGTTTAGAATCTAGAATACGACTAATAGATAATGGAAAGCCATTATATATTTTCATTTTGTTGTTGATGTCTTTTTTGTTATGTTATTGTGTTTTGTATTTTGTGTATATATGTATGTTATGTTTTTGGTATATGTGTTTTATAAATAAATAAATAAATAAAATTAAAAAAAATAAGCTGCACTGTCTGCATTTGTTGGAGGTTTTTATGGTTGTGCCTTTAAATAGCTTTTTAATTCTATTGATCGCTTAATTAAACCCGAACTTTCCTATATGTGCTGTGAAATTTTACCTGTGCCTTTTCTAACTTCTGTAACTCACAGTGATTTCCAGGGCTAGGAAAATGGCAGGATTTAAATAGAAAGAAAGAAAGAAAGAAAGAAAGAAAGAATCTTATATATCTGTCACACTGGCATGTTACAGACGGGCGCAAGAGGCGCCGTCATCATGCTGCGATTATGCACGAGGGGCGGTGCTTCCGGACACGCCTTGCCCCTCACACATAAGTGATATGTCAAAATGGCGGCGCCCTATACAGATGGGCGCCACCATCTTGACGTAGCGGACGCTCTGCATCCGCACGTCCCAACCCAGAGGAGACGTTGCGAGTGCGCGCTTTGGCACTTGCGACATCTCTTCCGGGTTGCCGGAAGGAGAGCGATTTCCGCGCTCCTTTTTTGCAGTGCGGAGGAGTCGCGCGGTTTGGCTGCTGCGGCTCCTCCGTGCTGCAACTGGGAGTGGCCCAAGACCACCCCTTTTGGGCGGTCTGTAACGGGCCCCAGGTTGGGGCAATTTCTTCAAGCCCCCAGAGGACCTACCTAATTCTTAGCAAGGTATGGCAAGCAAATTTGTGCAGTTTTACCCATCAAGAAAAAAAAAATCAGAATAGTAAGAAGAGACATGCCTTTTTCATACCATACCTTTCTTTTGGGTTTTTCATGTAATATACCCTACATCTGAGGGCATATGAACCATAACTGTTAACGCCTTTCTGTTTATGTAGCAACATGCTGTAAAAGGCCTGCTGAGCTGTGAAGTGGCCACCAAGATAAATTCACATCTTCCAAAGAAGTGTTTAAAACTTCCCTTGACTGCACTATTTGCCTTCAGTCCATTGTTCAAGCTGCCTTTCTCCATAATGTAGCAAATATTTCCCACATCCCCAGCTAGAAAGAGAAAAACTGAATAGGAACTGATAGGAAAAATGGCATGCAAGCTAAGATTTAAGTGTCCTTGCCACTATTTTCTACTGAAAATCATCATAAACTCCTATGTTGCCTAGTAAAATCAGTTGAACTAGCAGGCATAAGGGATGGGGCTTTCTTGGTTATCCTCAATAGCTGCTGAACATTTTCTTGGGTGATCAGTGACCTGTTCACTGAAGGTCTTTAAACAGGCTTTAAAGACTTGAGATGTATAATTCTGTTGACATCCAGGCCACATCACTTTCTCGTGTATTCATTTCACAGGTGCATGTTATCTAAATTTGATATTATTGAAATTAATCTCAAACTAAAATGCTGCATCTTTGAAAAATGTTCATAAAGATAAGCATAAACAAATTTGTATGCATATAAATTGAAAAAGGAAAAGGAAAAAAATCTGGTTGTCACAGCTTTTTCCTGATGACACAAACCCAAAAGATTATGGAGCATATGTGTACTCTCACAGACCATTAATTTTATAAACTCATAAACTACGTAGTTTAGTTTTCTGTTCTTTAAATTCTGTAATTTTCCAATTTTCCTAATACAGGTCTTGTTTCAGAAGAAAGTTGCAAATAAAAAATAGTGTATCTATGAACACAAATATGTTTCATCAACAGGAAAAATGCATAACAATGTACTAAGAAAAATGGGTTGAAAAGTATGTACACTAGGGAAAATGTACAACATAAATTTTCATGTGTAAAGGGGGGGGAGATTCACAGTCCAATGAGACACAGTGAAATCAAGACAGAGAAGATTTTACCTCCTTAGTACTTTGCTGCCTATCAGTTTGCAAAGTATGAATTAGTTGTTTTCATTTAATAATGCAGACCAAATTAAATTTTCCAACATCCTACTAAAAGCCAATTTATTTCAGTTAAGTGGTGCTGAAATGGCATTAAATGTTCTGGTTAGTTTTACTGGCTTTGTTAGTCTGATTAGTGTTATGGTTGGTTTATGATTACTGGGTTTTATCATTTTAATGTTAATCTAACATTTTTAATGTTTACATTTTTGCTTATTTATATTATTTTGTGATATTTCATAGAAGCCAATGTGTAAGTACACTACATAGTTGCCTACAAATATATTAAATAAATAATAAACCTATTTGCTTCCAACCTGGGTTCCAAGAGTCAGGCCTTCCAATGAACATCTAGTTTAAACCTTTCTTGCTACCCAAACATAGGGCCAAAATAAACAGCCAGAACGAGTGGCTTGAAGCTGCCCCTTCCAAAGGCAGATTGGGACTGTGGCAACCACGTGCCGTGTCCTCAATCCACCTTGAAGTGGCTTAAAAATGGAGTGGCAAAGCTTCTTGATTCTCCAGGACCATGTGGTGTGTAAATGCTGTGCCGCCAGAGCATCTTGAAGCCACCCCCGTGTAAACAGCTGGATGGCTTCTGGGTGGCTTGGGAGCATGCAGTGTGTAAATGCCACACTCCCAAGACAGCAAAAAAGGGCCATCTGTTTCAGCCCATAGTTTTACTACTGTTTTTACAATATACCAGTGAAACATATTGATAAGGAGGGTTCTTGGCATCTATTGATCACTCCTATATTCACTTTTCTCTGCAACATAGTGACTTTTATGAAAAGGAAAAATCAATGGTATCTTTTCTTGAACTTTCAGTAAAACTGAAGAAGACTGGAACTTGTTCCTCCTCTTCTCACAGTAACTTCAACTGGCGTTTGGCCATATAAAGAATTAATGTAAAGAGTGTCTAGGCCTTACTCCACTCCATTACTGAAATAAGGATTCTAACACAGATTCAAAAATATTTAAAGAGGCCCCACCTCAATAGAATTAACAAATCATTACACCTACCCTTCCTCTCAAATAACAGGAAGCCATTATTTTGTGTGATAATTAATCATTATTATTTGTAATAACTTGCAACTCCAGCAGCACCTCATTAACTGACATTAATGACAGTTTTAGTACAAAAAGAAAAGCAAAGAATAATTTATATGTAGCTAATGCAACTTCATATTGAAGTATAATTTGCCTCGGGTGTGATTGTTTTCTAGAACATGGGATGTTTAATTGTTTATCTTTTTCTGATCTACTTCATGAATTATTTCATCAAGCAAAGTGACTACAGTAATTAGAAATGGAAATTTTTGCCCTCTGACTCAGACTTGTTGAGAAAGCAAGGTCAGCTAATTATACATGGAAGATAGAGCTGCCTTTGTAGAGATGCATAGTGGGTGAGAAATGAACAGAAATACAAAGGTCTTGTTTGGATGGACAGGAGGAATAGCCTAAAATCATATCACATTCAGCCTACAAGATTAGATCATCCGCTCCCATTAGTAATATATATGATGTGTTCATTTTCAGGTTTTGGTGCTGAAGAAATACAAGACTTCTTACTCCCATTTTCATAAATGAGCTCTGGCAAATTGAAAACTCCACTAGGATAGACAATTCAATGCCAGAATAAGAACATAACTTTAGCATCTTCATCAAATTTCATGATTTATTCAGTGTAACAGCTATTTCAACTTGCTCAGAAATAGAGCACAATATTTCATTTGCCACAAGCACACACAACAGGGTAATACTTGGCACAACTTAGGCAAATAAAAAACACTGAAGAGATACCCTTTTATTTGTACTTAACATTTATAAGAATATGAATATAAAATTCATCTCATTCTATGCTAAAACTGTTCCTGGGATTCCAGGCTCTCTTTAAGAGTTAAGAAATTCTGAAATGTCCTTTCCTATCACTTTTAAACATTTGACAAATTGTATACCCAATAAACTGAGAACAACAGTCTGGAGCAGAGCAGCATAAGTCATAATCTACCAGGCCTCACTCAGGGTTTGATCACTTGCCTTGCCTTGCCATCTGCCTCTGACTGCAAAAAGCAGGTTGTCAAGCACCTGTCAGTTAATATACACAGCCAGTCACATATGACTGCTGGGCTGCATTTGACTTGGCAGATTATGCGAGCCTGCATTGAAGACAGCACTGGTCAGTTACAATCCAGTTCTAGCAAAAGACAAAATGAACCCTAAGGACACTCAAGTATGAGATTAATAAAGGCTGGAGAGTAGCAGTACTTGGCTGAATACAGTTCTGGCTTCTTATCAAGTACCTTCCACCCTCAAACTATCTTCTGGCAGTACGTTTTCTCATCTTTCAGACAGCCTTTCTTCTAAAGCAAGCTTTGCTACTTACCCTTTGCTTTCTAGATATCATGAAATGCAATATGAAAATACAAAGAAAGAGCCTTCAAGCAGTTCTCTTTGAATGAAGCCAACAATGAATGAATGAAGGCACACAATAATAACTGCATTGTTTTCGGACAAGTTTAGTCCTATAACCTCTCTTTTCATTATTCCACATTTTTTTACATTTTTGTCATAACAAATTATTTCAATGTTTGCCTCAAAGGGACTTTTTTTTGCTAGTGCTTTATGAAAATAATTTAACTGGACAATCTGTTATATTTCTGCATTTGTTTTAACATACACAACTCTTTCTGTTCTTTAAATAGGGGTACAAAGGGTTCAGTGTAAAACCACCAATGCTGACCCTCGTTTTAGGGAACAGGCGATGGAGCAAAGTTAAGTATGATAGAATAGTTGGCACATGCTGTGGATTAAAAGCTGGTGAAAGATTTGTATATTACTCTTTGTATTTACAGGATTAAAGATTTTTAAAATACTCACACAAATATAGCGAGCACACAATTCACTATAAAAAAGCTAATTTATAAATATTTAAAATTTGAACACAGAAAAGAAGATTATAGCCGCAGAGGAAACTGAAAAGATCGACCTTCTTTCCATATAAATAGACTGAAAAAAAGGAGAAAAAAACCCACAAAAAGTGAAGGAATATCCAAGGAGGTAATACAAGTTGTATTCACAGATAGGGATAAAAGGGGTACAGGTGATACAGCAATGCACCTCAAGACTGTTGGTTCAATGTAATAAATCCTACAGGAGAGGACTTTATAAACCTCTATGTGTTACTCATCAGGGATGTGCTTTATGATTGGATATATCCTGAACCCAGAACTGAACTGAGCTAGAAATATTCAGTAGCTGTCCAAGGTCCAAAAACACACTGCATAAATAATCCAGTTTGAGACCACTTCAACTGCTCTGGCTGAGTGCTATGGAATTCTGAGAATTGCAGTTTATTGTGGCACCAGGCTCTCTGAAAGAAAAGGCTATGGCCCATTCTAGACGGGCCTTTAATACGCCCCGTCACGTGCTAGGGATTGGTCGAGGATGCCAAACCTGTGATGGCATCCTCACCCCTAGCACGTGATGGGGGCATAAAAATGGCGGCGCCCTATACACATGAGAGCCGCCATTTTGACGTCCCGGACGCTTAGCGTCCGCACATCCCCCTGCACTTGCGACGTCACAAGTGTGCCATTTGCGCACTCGTGCATCGCAAGCGCGACACAAAAAGAAGCCGCTTTTGGCAGCTTCTTTTTCCACCACCGGGAAGCCTCCCCGTTTGGATTCTGAGGCTTCCCGGCGGCGGAAATGGAGGTGGCGGCAGACCAACCTTTTTGGGCAGTCTGTAAACCGCCTACATGCCTCACAAAACTACAGTTCCCAGGATTCCCTAGCATTGAGCAAAGGGAGTTAAAGTTGTCTCAAACTGGATTATTTCTGCAGCGTGTTTTGGACCCAAATCAAATCAAAGCAGAGCATTATGAGTTTTAATTATAGTGAATGGTTTTGCCAGGGTTCTCTAATCCCAATGCTTTGGAGGCAAGATTTTGAAGCTGCAGGACTCATTCAGTGTTTAGTACTCGGTGCTTCTTTTCTCTTCTGAGTATCCAATTGTTAAAATTGTTTATCTCATGTCTGTAAGCCTGGTGTAAGTCCTAGGAAAGTATACAGTTAAGTTCTTACTTTGAAATGCTAGATGGTTGTCCTCTTCCTCCTGCCATCACAGTTTTGGCATCTATCATTCACCAATGTCCTACTGCAGTTGCTATGACTTTAGTGTGAACTGACCAAAAAACAAAAATGTTTCAAAATAATTCAAATTAATCACTTTGTAGACCTGCATTTGTGATGTCAAAATTTTACAGTGTTCTTGCGTAGGGATACCATCATAATATATGACATTTTCATATAAATTGCCAGAAAAGGTGTTGGCAGAGTGCTGAAAAGCATTTTAAAAGCAGGAAACAGTGAGGAGACAAAATCCATGTAACACACAGAGATTTCGGATCTCAGAAATGGTCAATTGTTTATTCAGATTTTTGTTTGTTTGTTTTTAAAGCCCAATGCATTTCAGCCTCAGTAAGAAAAGGTCTTCTTCAGGGGCCTTCAGGAGAGGTTATAAGTATTAAAGACAGGACAACAGTCAATGAACTATAACCCTTAATATCACACAGGAATACATTATTTTTATATTAGAAACATGCATAACCTTTCACAGAAAGTTGAGAACACACTCTCTAAATCTACTGATTATAAAAAGAACAGATTCTACAGTATTTCATTATATATGCATATTCCAGATAGTACTTAAAATAGAATAGCCAATGATATGTGTTGGAATCAGTCACAGGGACATCTGATGCAATCTATCCAGGTGATTATTCAGACCATTCATAGCTATATTTCAATCATGTACATTCATACAATATATTACAAACCTTCTCAATTGCATTTAAATTAAAGATTGTAGGTCCAGATCTTCATTCAGACCAAAAGGAACCAGGGATTTCAGTTTTAGAATCCATTCCACCTCTTTCTTCTTCAAAATATATTCTTAGTTATTCTAAATTCTTTCTATTACCCAAAATTGGAAATGTGAATCAGAGCGCTGCATTTCTTCAAAATGACCTACTAGGTAGGTAGGTAAAAATTTATAAGAGACAACACTGCATGCAGATTTCATCCAGTGATGACAAGCAAACAAACAAACAGAAAGTTTCCATGATTGTCCATGGGAAATTTGAAGACATGTACAAACACCAGATTGGTCTGGGCTGAATCAGACTTTTTTCCTATCTTACCAAATTAGAGTCTAAACCAAACATTGTAGCTGGAACCCAGCACTAATTTTTATACTTTGTGCAGTTCTACAACATTTCGGCGGTGATGAGAAGCCATGACGTACTCTGGAAATATTATTTCTGCTAGAAGGCATGCATCAGTAGGAGTTTGGGATTGGGTCTCTTCTTCCAAGAAGTGGGCTGTGAATGTGCACTCATGTGCATCACTTTTGTTCGTTCTTTCTTTCTGTGCCACCCTCTCACCCTCTAGAAACTTTATAATGTTGCACGTTGCGTATGAAATGCTCACTTCAAAAACCCAAAAATCTACCCACCTCTCTGGATAAGCTGGTGGGTGTAAAACTGGAGAGAAACAAAAGTGGGGGTGAAAATAGTATTCCTGAGAGCAATATCTTTAACAGCCATAAATCTAGATCCAAATATTTGTTTGTGTAGTAGCAAAATGGAGTACAGGTTGTTGCATTAAAACTACTATTTCATAATTATATGCAATATAATTATTATTATTTCAGTACCACTAAAGAAATTCTTATTAAAAAGCATTAGACACTTCATTGTATCATTAAAAAAATCACTATTTTATAGAGTGGAATTGAAACTACTGTTTTGAATCCCACCCACCCCTTCTCTCTTTTTCTCTCTGGCTTCCTCCTGTTTGGTGTTGCCCCAACCCACTTTATCCCTCTCACTGAAAGAGGAATAATAACAGTGAGAAAGCCAAATAACTTAACTCAGTGACCTGTTAGCCTTGTCAAACCTGCTTTCTGAATTACAAAATGCCTTAGAAGCAGACAGCATTACAGGAGAAAAGGAAATATGATGCATGCAGAGATGAGAGTGTAAGAGTGAAAGGCTATTACGAAAAACCAGACAGAAAGAAAAGAAAGGGGAAAGTGGAAGATGTGGCAATGAAACTGAACATTGACAATATAGATGAATTATGACAGGGAGTGAAAAATTATGTCAAGGGAATGCAAGTTGAAGAAGAAGAGGAAAATCTTATATAAGAAAACAGCTGGGGTTCTTGTTTGTACTTGAAAACTTTCCCCCTACTTTTCAAAAACTGGAAATACTGTTTTTTTACAACCACCCACTCCATAAAGCAGACATGGGCATTTATTTATTTACTAAAATATTGGTTTAGCACCACTTAACCCACCAAGGTCCCAAAGGCAAAAACCGGTAAAAACAGTTAAAATATTCTTTAAAAATCAAAATGATTTTATTTTGTTTAAAAAGAGTTTTTTAAACACAATTAAATCATGTGGCTCTCCATATGTTGCCAGACTGCACCTCCCAGCATTCCTCACCACTGGCTAGGGATGCTGAGAGTTGAACACCAAGAATATCTTGGACCAACTCCTGCCCCAGTCTAAATGATGTTTTGCAGACATATTTCGAGATACAGGCTGAGTCTCCCTTAGCTAAAATGCTTGGGACCAGAAGTATTTTGGATTTTGGAAATTTTTGGATTTTGGAATATTTGCATATACATAAGGAGATGTCTTGGAGATGGGACCCAAGTCAAAACATGAAATTCATTTATGTTTCATATACACCTTATACACATAGCTTGAAGAAAATTTTATTCATAATATTTTTAATAATTTTGTGTATGAAACAAAGTTTGTGTACACTGAACCACCAGGATACAAAGCTGCCACTATCTCAGCCACCCAAGTGGACAATTTAGGATCTTGGAATATTTTTGATTTCGGAATTCTATATAAGAGAGACTCAACCTATTTATGCATTTTGCTGTATGTACTTTTCAGACAGGCATATTACTGATTTTATTTTTCAGAGTCCTGAACTGTTGCATCCCATCTATATCTATGCCCTGGTATTCCACCCCCACCAAACAAACAAACAAACAAACAAAACCCTTGACATAAGAGACTTCGGACATAACCCTAAATGTAGCACAGATCATCATTTCACTTATTAAAAGCTGTCTGTGTCTCTTTTTCCAGCTCTACCCTTCACTTACAAGCTGGAGATATGATGTGCAATTTGCTGGTTAAAATCTGGAGTGCAGTTTTACATTAAATTAGTTTGAGCACTCACTGAAATTACATAGCTTTCAAAAACAGCTCACTTTCAATTTATAGGATAGCTCAAGCTCTCATCTATAGTTTAATAGAGTTATGCAGGATAATTAACCTGACACTTACTCTCAAGGAAGCTTTTTTATAAATTAGCTAGATGACAAAACAGATATGCATAATGTAAAATGTGCTGATAACTGCTCTGTGCTTTATTTAAAATGCAGTGCAGTATTTGAAGTGAACAGAAATATCGACATTTTTATACAGCAAAAGTTCACACACACACACACACACACACACACACACACACCCTAGAAGTTGTGAGAAATAATATGTAGTGACTGCACTCCATGCCATAATACAAATCTTTGATTTTTCTCCATATTTAATTGGTTCAATTAAATTCAGTATTACTTTAAAATAAGAAAAAACTAAGACGAAATACAAAATCCAGGTGTTGTTTCATTCAAAAGAGCTAAGTATAGCAATAGCAGTATTGTGAACTGAAACCCTAAGCATGTTTACTCAGAATGAAGTTCTGCTGACCTTTTTACTCTACCATGTATCCTCAGCTAACATTAGAGAGCTTCCAGATGGATGGATATTAGCACTACTACAGCGCAACACTCTTTTCCTCTTCAACACATTTTTGTGGCAAGAACATGCGTAGGAGAAACAGTGCAAGCTAGGATGAGAGTTACAAATGGAAGGCATAATCTGATCTCCCCTTAAAATTCTGTGAATGACAATGTGTTTTGCCTGGATTCACATATAAAGACATCTGGTTCTTCCCTATAAAAATGCAGATTTACCATTCAAACATCCAGAATTTTTTCATAGACATTTTTTTAGGGCATAACAATGGATTTTACTGCATAAGAAAAGAAAGGTGAAACAGATCAGGAGAGTAGCAGATTTCTCTGTGCCACTCTGCATGCATTTCCATCCTCTTCCCAAGGGGAGACAGTCATCAAAGCATGCTTTTTGCTGAACAGAATGATGGAAACCAGAACCACTAAAGCTAATATTGGCCTGAGACACACTGGCCAAAAGCGTCATGCTGGCACCAAAACCAATGGCATACTCGTGACATACGCAATGCACCACAAAAAGAACCCGGAAGAACCGAGTTCTTTTTACTGTGGAGGGAGGCCTCTCAGTTTGGCGGCTGCAGCGTTCTTCCACAGTTAAAACAGGTGACTCCAGCCTGCCAATTCGGGGCAGCTACACCGTCCCATAGTTGGTCCTTTGTATCCACAGGCTTGCTATCTACGGACTGGAGCATCTGCAGATGACCCTGCTCAGTTCTCTCCAAGAGTGACACATGCATGTTACCACACTAATACAGCTGCACGCACATTAAAAACAATGGGACTTGTGGTCCCACGATTTTTTGGCATCTGCTGGGCAGTCCAGACTGGAACCCTCTTGGATATGAATGGCCGACTGTAACAATTAAAATCTGTGAAATCTATACCCGAAGACTGGTAAAAGAGATTCCTCTTTTTATAACCAATCCATGTATGTTGCGCAACTGAGGAAGATTTAGTTCAAAATGTCCAGAAATTCTTCCCAGGGCTGGCCGTATAATTTATCATTTTTATAGCATTCCCTGAGGAATATGTTTACCAGTGTTCATATATGGATTCCATGGTTGCTCATTTTTACAGTGTAGTGTGTGGAATTGGTCCTGTGGAATTTGTTTACTGATCCTTGCCACACAAGAGTGACTCAGATGAACTGAAAACATTGTGGTGATTTTTCCCCATCTAAGTATATATGGAACTTGGATTTGGAAGCATCCACAAGAACTGATACTTTCAGTTACTTCAGTATCCAGCCAATCCTGACCTTATACCAACACTCAAATTTTCTATAGGCAGATGATAGCAATGAGTGCCTGCCACCACAGCCTGTGCTGAGAAAGTATGGATGAGTGTGTGTTAATTTCCAAACTGCAACTTGAGTAGAGTTGGATGGAATGGCAGAGCTCATGGTCTGAAGTAGAAGGCACACAGACCAATGTTGGAGATCAGGTGACCATCAGCATTAAACACAGCCACAATCTTGAAATAATGACATAGAGAAATGTTTCCTGTATCACACTGTGGGAAATTATCCAGAGTTATGATCCATATGGAACGAGATAATTTGTCCCTTTGTAATCATAGAAGTTCTGTTTCCAAGCCCCCCCCCCCCCCCCGCAGATAAAAAACACCAGACCTCAAGTCCCATTGTCTCCTTTGGCAGCATGAAGTGTGGGTGGGCACTGGTGCAGCCACATGCATGTATCTCCATTGGAATATAATGGGGTTAATGTCTGCGGAAGCTTAAATGTGCAGATGGCAACTCTGTGGATAGGAAGAGCCCACTATACCAAAACCTGGGCTTTGGTATCAAAGGACTGACTTCTCATTATATTTTCTCCATATCAAGTAGAAGACAGTAACGAGTGTTCAATGCAACAACCATATCAATTTGCTCAAAAGTAGAGCTTAATATTTTATCTGCTACAAGCATACAAAACAGAGAAACATACTGTACATGGTAGGCACGTATGAAATGAAAATGAAATACCCCATGCTTTCACTCAAACCTTTTTGAGATGTGTTGTGGTAATTCACTCAATTTCAAGTTCTGCCTATGATGAACACAGCAGATGAATATAAGCAAATATCATGAAGCTCTAACTAGATAAATACCTAACTATTAAATGCTATGCAAATCTAGTCAGAAGTATCAATGAATTCAATGAGACTTACTTCTACTTTATTTAGCACTGCAGGGTCAGTCAAGCTTATTTTATAGTTGTTCAGATAATTAGTTAAATGAGCACCTTGTATCTGGTGACAGTCATCACTACATTTAAGTGTTCCATGGCTTTGAGTATCACAGCAGACAGTCTTTAAAAATAAGATTTCCCAGACATACATTTCAAGAGGCATTAGCACAGTCTGCATTTCAAATCATTTATCTCTGCTCAGTAAGAAGGAGAAACAGACATACTGTACAGCATATAATATTGCTTGCATACAAAACTCTATTGATGGTGTTAGCTGATGTATGAATAAAGATGCAAATTAAAGAATTACCAACACTGAAATATGGACATGTTTTCTCAGAAACCATGAAGAGCTTTAGTTCTAAATTTTGGAAAACAGTCTTAAAATAGATAAAACATGCTACACCATATGGTGAGCATCCATACAGTTAGTGAGCCAGTATTAGGAACTGGAATGGCTAAACACATATGGAAGGTCCTTCCATAGCAGGCATCAGTCATTAAGAGCCTCCTGTAAATGAGTTTTTGCCTCTGACACCTTCTTATTAAATAATAATAATAATAATAATAATAATAATAACAACAACAACAATAATAATAATAATTTTATTTGTATTTTCCCGCCTCTTCCAGGTGGTTCAAAGTGGGATTATTCCCCAAGCCAAGAAAGAGTGAGCAAGTAGACCAAGTGGGAAGGAGTAATCAGCACAACTCTAGCCATGTGTCCCCGATCTTTTCACCCATGAGTGTGACTATAGCAATTTTGATACCAAATACTGAATTCAGAGTTAAATGGCCTAAACCTGGACTGAAATGGATTCAGATAATCCATTACATCCAAAAGGGACTGGAATCAAACTACAACAATTCATATACAGCTTCCTAAAACTGGCAGTATTTGTGAGCAGTCTGTTCTTGTTATAAGCCTTACAATTCAAAAGAGGTTTAGTTAAGACTTGTTCTCCAAGGCTGGCATCACCGCCCCTTCTTTGAAAGCCAAAAGTCACCTCCTGCAACCAGCATGTCAGTTCCTCTTTTAGATGGGACTATTTATGGAGGATCAAAGAAATAAGTGATCAGTCACTCTCTTAACTTGTCTATACCCTCATGTTAGGAAACCTTTTATTACAATGCATATTTATTTTAATATCCCAGCACCTGAGTGATACATATTTCATTTTATATAATAATAATAATAATAAATAATAATAACATATTTATTTATAGCCCGCCTTTCCGTAGATCAAGGCGGGTTACAACAATATCAGTTACAGGATAAAACATGATAAACAGCAAATATACATTAAAATCACAGTACAATTCACAATATCACAATATAACAATATCCAGCTAGCATAGGATGTTCAACAACGAAAATAATAACAATGGGGGGGAAGAAGGAGGCTACAAAGGAAAGGAATTAGGGGAAAGCTTTTTGGAACAGGAAGGTTAGTATGACTCTGATCTGAACGACACCATCCTGAACTAAGACCCAAATGGAAATAATACAATGTTACCTTTACTTCTTTTTCTAAAGATATAACTTCTTCATTCTAATTATTTAGACACGTAAATTGGAAAAATGTCTGAATTCCAACACTACTGAATAGTTGTAGAGACATGTGTGATTTCCCACAGGTCTCTTAAGAAAATTATTTCCTAAACTTGAAGAAAAGATTGGTTGTTTCTAGAATCCCTTAACAATTCAATAACCTAGCAGAGCAATATACCTTTGGGTTGTGTCTATGGTATAGCTGTCAACACCTCTTCCACAGTTATTACTATTTTATAGTACTGAAATACACAAGAAGGCAATTCAGTCTGACGAACCCTAATTACTTAATATATTCTTCAACTGGCTTTAACTACAATGCGCTCATGTCATACGCAGGCATGCTATACGCGGCTTTCAGCTTATGCTGAAAGCCATGTGACAGAAGAGGCAATGGCGTGTGTGCTGCAATGCATGCACAAGCCCTATTGTTTTCAATGGAGCTTAAGCACATGCAGTACCCTTGCCTTACGCGGGGGATCTGTTCCAGACCCCCCCCACCGTAAGGTTAATTCCGCGTATGCTTGAGCCCCATTCATTTGAATGGGGCTCATGTGCGCGGTGGTGTGGGAGTGCGCAGGGTGCCACAGGTGGGCACCCCATTCATTTGAATGGGATGTGCCATCCCTTGTGCCCTGCTTTTTGCGCCCTGCGCGTGGGTGCACTGTATTTGCCTTGTGTGAGGGTGGTTATCCGAAGCAGATCCCCCAATGTAAGGAAAGGGCGCACTGTCCAGCCATTACCTATTCCAAATAAAGCATTATTAGATTCACTGGTATGAGAAGGAGAAAGTTAAACATATCAAAGGGATTCCCCTCTGCCTGTAACCAACTAAGTAATGAAAATTCTTGTTATATATTCAAAATTAGGCTAGTTAGGTTGTGAATATAGTGCGTTCATGTGCAAATGCTGGGGGGAAATACCGGACATTTTGTGCAAGGCATGGTTTACATGCTTGAGCTGTCTAGAGGTATGGAATAGACATCAATGAGTATGCTTGTCAAAGCTATTATGACCTAGGGCAAGCCAAAGTAGAATAGCTCTGAGCTTTCTGCTCCATAAAGGTGTTACCTTTATGGAGCAGGTAATACCTAAGACTAACGATACACTCCTTCTAGCATCCATTATGCTTTAAGGATTTCTTCCTAAATGATGGAAAATTTGGACACACTGCCATTAAGTTGTAAACCTCATTGCAAGCCTTCAAATTCCTTCATTTGAGTCTACAAGAGAATTCTTCACGTGAACTGTGTTCAAAATGCAATCCGGGCCTTGGGTCACAGAGAAGGACTTTATACCCATTTTTTATTATTTTCCTTGTTTGGGTATTTGATAAGTAAATTATATCATTCAGTAATGCTCATGTAAGTACAAACACTATTCCCATAGTAACTAAGCGGGATACAGACCGCCCAAAAAGGGCGGTCTCTCGCCGCCCTGGTTTGCTCCGCGAGGGAGCCGCAGTGGACAAACCGTGAGGCTCCAACACGGAACAAAAAGAACCCGCAAAAAGCAGGTTCTTCTTGTGGAGCTTTTGTGATGCCACAAGGCGCCAATGGCGCACTTGCGGCAGCACAAAGGTGTCGGGATGTGCAAATGCTACGCGTCCATCACATCAAGATGGCAGCGCCCGTGTGTACAAGGCACTGCCATTTTGATGCCCCAGTCACTTGCTAGGGGTGAGGCCAGTATGAATGCTACGTCCTCAGCCAACAACTAGCAGTGACGGAGGCGGCTCAAAGGCCCATTTAAATCGGGCGTAAGTCACTAAACTCATGTATTAGTTGCTTTTTGATACAACCCTTATTCATATTCATTTTTCTTGTTATTTAAAGGAAGGTCACCTAAAGATTTTAATAATGTTTTAAGCAAAGGTACCATGGAACTGAAGAGTAGCATTACACTCATTGTTTTGATTTAATCTTCAATTCAAATTCAATATAGCAGAAGACAGTGACCTGTGATCTTCCATTTGCTGTTGGACTGCAACAACTAAAAGAATTACAGGAATCGGCCCAGCAACATCTGGTGGACTACAGGTTGGCCATCCCTGCTTTACAAGGCAGAAGAGTCAGTACAGTGGGCATTGTGATGACTTGGGCTACCTTGTTTCTGTTTTAGAATCATTACATATACTTTTTGCCTCCCTCCCCCCCAAAAAAAAACTTTAAAGGTTTTATTACTAATTATAGACAAATAGAAACTGGTTATGTCTATTTAATGGTGAATGTTCCCTGTACCTAACCAAAGGTTCCATCTGATTTGCTACTGTGAGTCCATGGCACTGCAAATGGTTTCTAATGCTAAGCATAGGTGAGCCTCGAGTAGGGATATAGCTATGGGGCACATGTGAATGTTGCCCCCCTCCCAGGAAAAATTCTGCCTCATTTGTACAAGTAGAGAAGGGCACTAGAGGACCACTGTTCAGCCCATTTATTATTAATCTGTAGTGTGCTATATAGTTCTATTCTGCCCCCCATTCTGTTTTAACATCTATTTCAGGTTGGTGATAATACAGCCTGTAGGGCCCCAGTTGGCTGCCAACGTCCATCTGTTCAGGCTTCCAACCCTGGATTTCTCTGTACCCACTCCAGGACTTTGAAGATTATTCTGTACTGAATCTCTAAAAACAATGGAAGCAAGGCTGAAACACAGTTACAGAAAAATACAACACTTCATGTGTTTAATTTGTATAATTAGAATAAAATTAGAATAAAAATTAGAATGGACACAATCAGAACAATTTGCAAAAAAAGTTCCTAGCATCCACCTGCAGAAGAACTGGCTTCTTTAAATCCTAGCATCTAAATGACTGCCATACCAGATTAGGTCCTACTTGCTATGCATAATTAATTCCAGCAGGGAATAAGGAAGTCTGGGAGTTAGTTGTCATTCTGGTACTGCACAACACAAATGGGAAATTACATAAGCCTTAAATGACAAGTGCTAGAATTTGCAGTAGAAGTGGGTCACTTTCTCCCCGTTGAGGAAGTGAGCCTCTCCCAGTTAACTCACTGTGCAGAATGTGTCTTGTTCTCTTCTACTTGGTTCCAGCAAATCTCATATCTAGACACGTTGTTGTGATTTGCTGTCAAGTCAATTTTCACTTATGGTGACCACATGAATAAGAGATCTCCAAGAGCCCCAGTCAGCAACTGTCCTGCTCGTCTAGCAAAATCAGGGCCATGACTTCTTTGATTGATTCTATCCACCTGTAATGTGGCCAGGAACATTTTGGTGGCATAGAGGTAAAAATGTTCCTGATGAAAAACATGGAGACTTCTTGAAAATCTCTTGTTCTCTGCCTACAAAGAGGCCTGTGACCTCTCTGAAATGGAGACATATTGGATTGCAAAAGAGGGGTCCCTGTTGAGATGCAAATGGACTTTAAATTTCCTGGACTTTGAAAATCTCCCTATTGCCACATGGCCAGAAGGAGCAGGAGCCTGCAAAAGATATCCTCCCCATCATAACATCATTACTAAGGACTGAAACAACATGCAGGCATCTGACTAACATTTCGAATTGTTTCTTTTTTTCCCTCCTGTTTGGTGTGTAACGTCTTGCCTAATGAAGCTCATGGGGCTTCGAAAGCTTGCAACAAGTATAGTGCACTCGCGCTACTGGTGGGCGCCCCATATGCGGCTTCCCATTCCAGACCCCCCATATAAGGGAAGGGACCACTGTATTTGTTAACGGCAAACACAGCTACCCCTGCATGTTTTCTGTACTGCTCCTCATGTTAATGATCTTGCAGCATAGGTCAAGTTCCCTGAAATCTTCAGGTCTAAGTAAAGCCTCATCCCACCATGCACACAGCATATTATGCTATTAACATGGAACTAAATAGTAAGTAGCAGAACTGAGACATCTAAAGATTGTAAAGTAAACTGTTGATAATAATTTTATAATGATATGGAAATTTGCAACACTGGGTTTTAATGCACATCTTCCTTTAATATTTACAGCAAACAATTGAAAAGAACCTAAGGGGTTGGGTCTCTGTGGATTAAGATGAAAGCTAATTCAGTAAATTTAAGGGGCTGAAGTAAACACTGGAATGCATCATCTGCAGGAAGACAGACTGTTTTTTGTCTGTAAAAGACCTACTTTAAATCACCGGAGTCTCTAGTCAGAAAATCTCTAGTGGCAGAAGTAGGAAGGTATTACTGAACTGGAAGGATCAATGAGGCTTTATTAATACACTTAAATCAAACATGATTCTCAAATGGGTGGGAACTGAAATTATTGTGCATTAAATTTTCCTCACATAAATTTGCCAAAGTTACTCTCATTTCCTTGCCTCCAAATGGGCTCATAATTTTGGAGGGGCATTTCATCTCAATGTTTAAAAAATCACACAGAAATTGAACACAAGAGTGAAGTTATATGCTACATTAAACCTGTAGTTCTGTGTCTTCA
>NC_056524.1:176986296-177022167 GCF_019175285.1 Sceloporus undulatus
TTGCATGTTGTGGACAAAGTACATCACCAACATGCATGTGCCCCCCCCCAACTATTTTTTCACCTCCCCACCAACCCCCTTCCCATATCCCTGTCATTTGAAGTCCCCAAGAAATTCACTTTTTGTACAAATGCATTGTGACAGGACCTTCCTTATACCCTGAGGTTACCCTTTACCTTCCAACTCTATGATTCTATGATTCTCACAGAAGGCCCCTTGTTACTGACACCTGTCCTGCTTTTACCCTTTTAACACTCTCTTTCAGTATCCAAGGGCCAGGATTCCAAGTGTTTTCCTCTTATTAATTCAATACCTTAGGTAGTGTCTTTGCCTTTGTTCATAACGTCTAGAATTCACTCAGAGACATCTGTTACAACACAGTAATTTTATTAAATAACATTCATTAAGAAGGTAGCTTAGGTGGTTTAGTTAAAACTTTGGGACGAAACAGACCTCCCCTTTGCATCAGCTTGGGGGCAGCGTCAGAGTGCAGCGTTTAGACAGTGCATGCTCCGATGCCGCCCTCAAGCCAGTGTCACACCACCCACCTGACCACACAATGGGCAGCTTTGCAGCACTCTGGTGGTGCTGAGTTTATACACTGCACACTGTAAGAGCTCTGCAAAGTGGCGGTGGCGGCAGAAAAGGTGGCTTTTTGCCAGCTCAAAAAGGAGTGGCATTTTGCCATTTCTTTTTGTGCTGGCAAAAAGCCAGGTTGGGAGCATGGTGTGCGGTTGCCAGGTTCCCAACCCTGCATTCAAAGGGGCAGGGTCAAGCCGCCCCTTCAGGGCTGTATTTCAGCTCTTTGTGTGTTTACATTAATAGAACAGTTGCAGGCTTACTTAAGTACTGTGCTAACTTAAGTACACTTCCTCTCCTAGTCAGAATACTTATCTCACCATACTGAGGCCCTCACCGTCTGCCTGAACTGTGAATGTTTGCCAGGTAGCCATGTCTGCCCAGTGATTTCGTCACATACGTTTTCCACAAAAAAATGTGGGGGGGGGGGGGGAAAACATAAGGTTTTCAATGGGGCGTCTCAATGTGGTGGGCCCCCCCCCCCCCCCCCCAGACAAGAAAATGTGAATATTCTTTACACCCCTATCCTCCTTCCCCTTCCCCTTCTGTCTCCTGCTCCACAGTCATTCAGCATTCTGTGACCGAGAGCATGTTAATCCCTTTGGGTTACCTGGCTTTGTCTCCCTTGAAGCTGCCCTGCAGCCAGGCAAAGCCCTTTTTACTGAGACAGGACTTTGGCTTGTCAACTGGTCTATTACCAACATGGCTTTTCATGTTTTATTTAACTGATATTATTTTCAATTTATTTATTTTTATAATTAAATTGTATTTAATTTTTATTGTAACGTTCCGTGTTGCTAGATAGATACTGTTGCCTGTGTGGCATTTCAGGCAGGAAGTCAAGATACAAATGCAATTTTAAAAATAAAAATGAATAAACGAAAACTAATACTGGAACATAAAAGGGGTCCCGCCAGATAGGATCAAAGGTCTGTCTACACAGTGGCTAGTCAAATGCCTAATGGGCACAGAACTCTCCCTGTGTCATTTTCCTGCAATTCAAAGTATTAATTTTGTAATAAAAAGTCACTCATACTCATCTCAAAGCTATGAACTGTAAAGACTTAGCCACATATCGGAAGAATACATTCCTATGCAATTACTTTCACTTTCTTCTGTAGTAAAGACAGATTTTTAACCAGATATCACCTCTGTTCCATATTTCTTGCTACTGGGGTATTTAAATGTTATTACCAGCTTGATATTGTTAGGAAGCTCATACCCAAACTCTTTCCTGGCACAACAGACTGTAAGCTGAAATGTGGTTTGCCATAGTATGTGATTTTTATTATCGTATTACTCATATATCTTTTTTTTTATTTGCACAGAGCATCTCTTTTTTTAAAGGAAGTCTTTTTTTTAGCTCCCTTGACTTTGCCATTTAATCACTCCAACAATCTCTTTTGACATGTTCATGCCAGTTCTAATCCAACCTCTGCAAAATGAGTACTGTTCTGTGTTTTTTAAACTTGCACACTTTTTGAAGGTAGCTGAACTTTATAAGGGCATTTTCTGACTTTTTTTAGCATTTTTATTTACAGTTTTTCCAAAGAACTTTGTTGCTCAAACTACACAACCTCAAAAGCATAGTAATATCAGAATAACACGCCTGACTGTGATAACATACAAGAGTCAAACTACATGCTGTGTTAAATATGTACTGTGTGATTAAAGAATCCTTCCTTTTATAAATACATCAGTAAGTGTTACTGGGTGACTTTAAGTCATCCCAGCTTATGGTCCCCAGCTTTGCCCTTTCGCAGAAATGGAGATTGTTATTTTCCGACGGTCACCCACTGGGTTTCCATAGTCAAGTGGAGATTTGAACCCAATTCTCCAGAGTTGTAGTTGTAGTCCAGTGCTCAAACTACAACACCACACTGGTTCTCATATAAATAAGCATATATTATCACAATCAAGATCAGTTCCATGGTGCACAGGTGTGGGAAGGTTAAGCCTATTGCCCATTTGGGTTCTTATAATTATATTTATTAGAACAGACAAATGGATCCTTGGCACAATTTCTATTCACATAACATTTTAAAAGGGTACAATTAAAGGAGGGTTGAGCACAGCATATTTTATGTATAAGATAGTAAATGTCAACTAGAGCAATGGTTCCCAAACTTTGGTCCTCCGGGTATTTTGGACTACAACTCCCACCCTGGTTTGACCAACTTTTTGAAATTCTGGGAGCTGAAGTCTAAAACAATTGGAGGACCAAAGTTTGGGAACGACTGAACTAGAGTCTACTTTGCTCAAAAAAATTGTTCTCTGCCAGTTTTGATAAAAAATTGTCCTTTGACTAACATGCAGATCAGAAATTATAGTGCAACCCTATGTAAAGTCCCCTGAATTCAACGTGACTTACTCCCAGGTGATTTGACACAGTTTGCAGTCTGAATTATCCACTGTCCTTTGTACTTAGCAAATTCCCCTTAACTTGGAAAATGTGTTGAAACACATTTTTAACCATGCAGTTTGCAACAAAATGGATTTAGGAGTTTGTTTGAGTGAAAACATACATCTAAAACACACATTTTCAGGTGGATGCAAAAATAAAACCACATTATTTTAAAAAAAGTTTTTCCTTATTGAGATAACACTTTATTTAAAACTGCACAGTGGTCAGTGATATTCTAGGGAAAAAATAGCTGTACTGAGCATAAACACCTATAGTAGTGTGGGATAACAACTAAATACTGTATACTTTACATCAAAATCTACTGAAGCTAATCTGTCATCAATTACACATGATTTCATCTTCTAGGTCCTAACTATCCCACATCTGAAGTTCATCCTTGCATGCATTTGCTTAAAAATAGATCCCACTGGGTTTAGTGAAACACAATTAAATGAGATAAAACGTCTTTCGGAAAACAAATGTGAGCCAAAAAAAAATTGAAACAAAAAATTAAGGATGTTAAAAATTATTTTGAGGAGCATATTGTTAATAACGTGAAAACCAACAACAAAGAATTCATACATCAGGAGTAGGAATCCACCTTAAGAGACAGAGGGATAACCATGAAATGAAAGGAATTAACATATGAAGAAAAAAGAGATTGCAGAGAAATGGAATGGATTATTTTCATCTGGATTCTTCATAACTTTGCTGCTGAAGATACACCAATTCCTACATTTCTGAGCATAAATGGGACAGAGTGAGATTCTGGAAAAAATAGCAGTCACAGTAATTTTTTAATCTCATTGATGAATTACAAATAAAATTACAAATAAAAAATCACTAAATCCAGTCACTATACAAGTAGGAATTGTTTAAAAACTCCTACGTGAAACTGCTATTCCTCTAATTAAAATACCTAACATGTACCTAAACTCAGTCTCTAAATTGAAGAATTTGAGAATGGTCATGGTAACAGTAATTTTTAAAAAGGGATCTGTAGAAATTTAGGAGACTATACGTCAGTTAGCATAATATCTACTCCAGGTAAATTAGTGGGAAATATTATTTAAGATAAAATAGTAAAGAATATAGAAAGACAAGCCCTGCCAAAAAAGACTGCAAAAAGTACGTCCTATTCAACTGACCTTTTAGACCTCTTTGAAAAGTGTAAAATGATGGAAGAAACTCATTACTTGGAATTTCAAGAGCTTTTGATGCTACACCAAAGACTCCTGAGCAAACTTAGCAGACAATAGAAATCCTTTTATGAATTTAAAAATTAGGTAAAGAACCAGAAGAAGAGAGCAGTAATAAATGGTCAGTTCTTGCAGTGGAGGGATGTGAATTATATTGAAACCAGTGCTTTACAACTTGCTTATAAATTATTTGAGTAGTGAGGTGGCTAAAGTCATTGATGATACTAAATAATTTAATCTGGCAAGGACAAAAACACAGTGAGGAGCACTCCCGAAAGATCTCTCCAGATTTGGTGAATGGGCAGTAAAACAGTAAATGTAAGCAATTCAGTGTAACCAAGTGTAATGTGATGCATCCTTGGGCAAAAAGCCCCAACTTTATATATATGCTGGGATTTCAGTTTGCAACAAGTGACCAAAAAAGAGGCCTTACATACCTCAATGAAAATACTAAGCCAATAAAGTTATTGTGTAATATAGGCAAATTCCATGTTGGGTATAATCAGAAAGGGAAAATCCAAATATTATATTGCCCTTATACATGGTGTGACATAATATTTACATTCCTAGTCCTCTAATCTAAAAAAGGATATGTACAACTGGAACTGGTAAACATGAGCACAAAGGGAGTGGAACTAACTCACCTATGAAGAAAGGTGACAGTGATTGGGGTTATTTAGATTAGGGAGAAAATGTAACTAAAGGGAGACCATGGTAGAGATGTATAAAATTTATCCTTGGAGTGGTGAAAATAGGAAGAAGTGTAAATGGGGGCTGTGCAGACTGCCACATGCCTAGATTAATCAGCACCTAAGGGGTGGCCTGCAGCCACCCCCATTTTTGTGGGATTGGGGCCGTGGCAACCATATGCCGCAGCCCTGATCTGGCCTTTGCAAAGGGTGCAATAGCTGTCGCGCCACAGCTTTACGACACTCCTTCAGCATCTTGTGGATGCAGCACCAAAGGAGCACTGTGCGCCGTATGGAGAGGCGCGTGGCATCACACTGTCTTGGGGGCAGAGTCGGGGTGTGTGTCATGTGGACGCTAGGCCCCGATTCCACACCCAAGCCGGCCTTTAAAACCAGTCTTTATAGGGCCTGAGATTTCTTTTGAATGTAATTTTTTAAAAAAATTAAAAACTGAATGTATAAAAAAGATTACGTTTTTTAAAAAAGGAATACAGACTCATTCCAGCTAGTAAACAAGCCAGTCTCCATAGTGCTCCAATAAATCCTAATATTTGGTACACATACACACTTTGAGGATCAGAATTCCATGCTTAGAGAAACAGGTGAGTAGGTGGTTGGAGGTGTTTTTACATTTTTAATCCCATTCCATTATTTTTTAAAATAATTAAAATAAAAGTGGCACCAGTCTAAGTCAAAAACACAGTATGGAGGTAAGTGGGTTTAACTGTTTTCCTCATACTCCTGTGATGAGAGTCCCTTACGTGGCATGACTTGCAGCAAAGCTAGAGATTTCAGGAATTTATCTCACTTTATCATCAACATCATTCAAAAAGAGGGAAGATTTCTGTAAAAAGCCTGTAATTTCTCTGGAACTCTATCTTTAGTGTTTCCTGTAGCTTTGTTCTTTGTAACTAGGCAGACCTTTCTATCAAATGTCCACCACATGCCTAGATTAATCAGCACTGTTGATAGCACAGGAAGAATATAAAGTATTCTCTCTCTCTACCGCACATGCATAAACACACACTTCCATGTATCTGTATGTCTCCAGCAATGATGTCGTAAGTCAAATGTCATTCTAGCAATTGAATCACATTACCTGACACCAAAGAGTGCTTAATCTCTTGGCAACTGATAAGTGGTAGCTAGAAACCAATATTTAAAATTAAAACAGCTGGAGCCCTGAGAAGCCATATTCTTCTTCTGAGCTTAAATGGTTTAAAGTTTGCAATCTGCATGCTGATTTATATCAGAATTGTGATAGAGAGGTTTTGGGGTGGCCTGAAACAAGAATGGGGAACCTCTGGGAGTTCTCTATCTGGCTTGCAAGCTTCTTCTGTTGCTACTTCTGATGAGTGGGAGATAACAGGATCTTTAAAGGTAGGGAAGCTGTTATGTGGACCTGAGCTATGGTTTTCAACCTGAGAAACGGTTGCAAAGGCACTCATTCATGAATAAGAATAAATCTGCACTGTATATGCCTAAAATTATCTGCACTATGGTCTATTCCTGGACAAACATGAACAGAACTGAGCTGGTTTTGTTTTTGTTTTTTAAGCTTGATGGGAAATGTTCCTTTGGTAAGAATTACATCTGTAATTGATCACTTTGCTTCAGGCCCCACCACACACCCTGAGCCCCACCCACTGCTGGAATGTGTCCTCTGAGACCATTCCAAAAGTGAAATTCTGCTCACAAACCAAAAACATGTCCCATCACTGTCTTAAAATAACCCATTCTAGGTCAGATTCAACCAAAGTAAACATTAGTTGGATCTACATAGTGCAGGAAAAGAAGCTTAGCATCAGTTCTGTAGTTTACAAGTTATACAACATTTACTCCTTCCCAGAAAAGCAGTATTTTTTTTACAGTTGAGACTACAAAGTTGATTAAAATTAGCTTATTTTATGTCTAGCCTTTTTTTAAAAAAGATCTTTCCCCTCTGACCATTTTGTTGGTTGCATCGTCCAGTTTAAATTTGGGTTTAATCAATGCAGGAACAGCCTTACTCCTGAGGCAGCAACCAGTTAGATGAATATCATAACCACCATGCCCAAGAGAAGAGGAGAAAAATTCCAAATGAAGCCTTAAATCCACAAATCTCTCCTCCCTCCTCTCACACCTCCAAATCCTTCCTGATCTTTGGGGGGGGGGTGTTTGTTATAATTCCATTCCTCTGATCTTGATCAGCCTGTGGCTCATGGTCCTGGAATCACTCCACATTAAAGTGAGTCATATGCCTACTGTGATGTCAACCCAAGTCAGGATCACTCAAGAGTAGTCCCAGGAGAAAGCTCTAATGTAAACGGGACTATTGCTGACTCCAAGAGCACATGAGATTTGTTATGGAGATTTATGCACATTCTAATTAGTAATTCCTACCTTATGGTCATCCATGGGGGATATATTGCATATATTTGATAAAGGTACTGATCCCATTGCTGTAGTGGTGGACAAGACTGCTTTGGTTTTTACCAATATTTTAATGGATTTTATTTTGTTTACAACTCACATGGTTGCCCAGGGCAAGCTCTATGATGGAGCCACCTCAGACAATAAATTTCTGGTGACTGAAAAGGCAGTTTTCATTAAAATGTACTGGTTTTGTATTTTAGCATCAGGAAAGAGGAGATTTTCTGTATGAGATGTCAAAATACTTTGATTGGCTTTCCATATTATGCACCTCAAAATAGAAGGATGGAGAGGTGGGATGGCATAATTTCTTCAGGCCCTCCCTTCATTACAGTTTTCACTACTGTGATGTCCAAGGGACAAAAGAGCAGCCAGCCTATGTTGCTTATTCCTTCTCCCACTACTATCCCCTGTAACTTGTGTCCTCTGTTTTATTGGATTGTAAACCTGAGGTCAGGGAACTTCATTTTAACAATTTGTTAGCTATTCTGGGAGCCTTTTTGGCTGAAGGACAGGGTATAAATGCTATAAATACATACATACAAATATACATACATACAGTTTTGCTCCACATAGGCACTGACCTTTTAGCAATCACAGCCTTCAAACAGGGTTGTAGATATGAAGAAAAATGGGACAAGCCCAAATGCTCCACAGTGAAAATGCATTCTCCTGGTACTTCTTGTCATGCTCATCCTGAGTTCAAGCAATAAGGGAGAGACGTGTCTTTGCCAAGTCAATGTTACATCTGTTACTTCTTTGCCTGTATACATCTGTACATTTATACACAAACACACATCGTGAATTTTTATAAATTTTAACATGTTGCTATCCAGGCGTTGGAGATGGCAGAAGCAGAGAGTTCCAAGATGAAGGCTGCCGACAATACTAAACACAGCATTTTGTGGAACTTCTCCTCACCTGGCACTGAATTAAAAGTCACAATGAGGAGTGTTTGCTATTATTTCTCTTCCCCATGTGCTGCAGAGGATTAGTAGCATTTAAAATTTAATCATGCAAATAGAGCTAGATAATCAAGCAGCTGCTCTGTTGGAGATGGACTCCATCATGATTAACAAGTCAATGCTAGCTATACATTGTCCATTCACCAGCCAGGAAGGAACACTTATGAAGTATAAAGTAACACTTACAAGAATAAAGTAAAGCAAATCCTACTTTAACCACTTAATTAAGCACTTTGCCTGGGGAAAATATCAAGGAAGAAAACCACAATGTACCATTATACCAAGTTACTAATGAGTAACATATACCGAACAATCATTTGATGAAATGTTGATGTACACTCTGCCATAAGCTTCAGGTCCTTTTCAGGTAAAAGACAGTCATCTACTTCATCCCATGAGCCAACAATGCATACACAAATAAAAAGCTACACCTGACTTACTTCAGAGTTTGCAATAACCTGATTTAGACAACAGGAAGTACAAAGCTAACATGAAACCCTTGCTAGTCTATTCGCCATCTACTTCAAATCATGCAGATATATATCAAGAAATCTCAAGCTACGTATGCCCACCTCTGCTGAGCAAATTGGTGGAGCTAGCTACTTACTAAACAAGAAACCCACACAAAGAGCTTCAACTGTCAGGAAAAATGACATGAAGATACCTGTCCATGGCTTATGTTTGAATACTTAAATGATAGTATAGCTGGCAAGAAAAAGCAATTTCCAAACTCTGCTTCCTCAGAATAATTTCCTAGTGGAGACAAATCACATTTTAGTATCATATCTAAATTATACATTTATCTCCAAAAAGAATCATAATCAAAACCAAGTTTTGAATGTTTCAGGATCTGGTTTGGAGAGCAGCTATAATTTCTACAAACTTCTGTTTCTCTTAAATTAGTTAAGGAGGTGAAGTGTATAATTTGGCCGGAACATGCAGACTGAACATGCAAACTTTTTGTCTGGTGGTGATCGCATTGCCACACCACCTACTATGTGATGGTGTAGGGGCTGACAGACAACACTTTGTAGTTAGCAACAAGAGGAGCTAATGTCACCCTTCTGGACCTCCAATACAGTAATGAAAATTTGGGACACCAATACCAACATTGCCTTGCACAACATCCAAATAAATGAAACATATGTGTATATCCTCAGGTTATACACCCACATCTAACCAAGCCATGTCCCTATAAAGACTTCCTTGGTGCTAAATTACTAAAAAAGATAAAATATTGCTGCATGTCCATCACTATAGCTGAGTTTCTGGAGTACAGCTTTTAGTTTATTAATTTTACATGACACCGGCAAAGCATAGGAAGGCCAGAATTCTGTTTGTGATATATGCTCCCATTCTCTCATCATTCCAGCATACATGGTTTCTCAGTCATTGCATGCATTCAATAACGCCTTGAGGAATGGCCCTTCCCTGCAAGGAACCCCAGTTCACCGGTTTCAGGGCATACTGCATGGCCAATCAGTTTTCAAGGGGCTTCCTGATAGCATCCAGCTGCAATTTTGCAGCCAGGGAAAATAGAGCCATTCCCTTCCCAGACCTCCTGAAAATTCATTGGAGTCCTGGCTGCAAAAGCACAGCCCCCCTCAGCTACTGACTGAATGTGGGAAGTACCCTGGTGCTATCAAACTGCATTTTGTAGTTGATGACATCCCTACAAACCCAGCAGTGGGTGGATGTATGCTGGGAGAGAGTTATATTCTGCTAATATCCAAATAGAACTTTGACCAAACTACCCTGGATTTCTAAAAGAAAAGTAAGGGATTGAAGTTTTCCACAAAGCTTTTTTTTTTCAATCTTCTGCTTTGGTTTGCTTTGCATTTTGCTTTCACTTTCACTGCTGGCTGTAGAAGAGCACGTATCCATTCAATTCTCTTCTCACAGCTCTCCTGTTAGATGTTCCGGTGTATGACACACACAATACTTTTCCATTCTTTTGCCTCTTCAATAATCAGTTCACACTATATGGCAAGTTAACATACTCAAGCTTCATTGGGCTGTATGTGGGGAAGGCTGCCCTGTTAACGTTGTTTTCTAAGAGTTTTTTGCCATAGAAGGGAGGCGCTGCAATGAATAACCACAATATACTCAATTGGAAAGGGAAAGGGCCACAACTTTATTGGATACAGGTAGGGTTGGCCCGAAATGCATGAGGTCTTGATGTGGCATTGGCCAATCCACATTGTTGATCGATGAACCAGTTTGCTTGGTCACTGCCAAGCTTTGGGATGACAAAAGGGATAACCGGTTAATCACCCATCTGCCTCTGGTAACCAGTTGATTACATGTTTGTATCTCTACCCCTTGTCACCAGGGAACGCTGATCTGGTGTTGCCCCCACAATGGCAGCACCACAATGCTCTCAGCACCCACAGGTCTCCAATAGACTCCCAGTCCAGTGCTCCGCAGCACAGGAAACCATGCCCACTAGATACGGGGCTGTAAAGTTGTGTCAGCACAATTCTGTCCCTAACTAGAGGGGGGTGGGGAAAGCCGAGCTAGAATGCCACCAAACCCCTGCACCAAGGGGCCTTAAATAGACCTGTCCACCAATTGGAAGCCACCCCTTCCAGCCTCCCTGCCAATCCCATGCATTTTTCCCCCCGGTGCCTCCAGCGCGTGCTGGGAACTGGGGCTAGAGGTACTGCCCTCCCCGGTCCAACCAACCAATCAGAGCCCAGCCAGCCCACTATGATATCTGCTGGGGAACCACCAGGGCAGGGCAGACCAATGCGGCAAGAAGCTCCCCCGCAAAAAAAACACAAGCTGACCCGGGGAGTCAGTCGGACTCATGGACTCATTTGTACTTCTGCATACCTCAGGGTTCTCCTGTTTTGTGAGTGTTAAGCTAGTTGCAAAGAAATGAAAGCACTGTTAGTGTATTAGTTTTCTGTAGCCTAAATCCATTCACTAGCCATAATTAGAACAGGGCCACTGAACCAATAAGAAAACTGCACTACATTTGGCAAGTTTTACAGCACCTAAAACCTTTTCCACTGGCAAGAGTACAGAGGCTTCATGAGAAATTATGTTCTCTGCTTAAGAAAGGGATAGATAACCTCATACAGGACATAAATAGCCTGGATCTCAAGAGAAGTTCTTTTTTCTGTTGCTAATGTAGATGAAACTTTATTGCCTGGATTTTGTTTCCCAGTTCCAACATGGCCAGAAAGGGGAGCGGCGGCCCCTGCCTGACCTGATATGCCTCCAGACCATCTTAACTGACAACAAATACAAAACATTAAGACAAAAGATAGACCTGTGACTCTAACATAGTGTTTTCTTCTCCTGTGTGATTTTAACACCTTTGCATGATGAAGAAGCCAGCGGAAGTTTGAAAGCTTGCATGATGTATTTTCTGCTATTTTCCTATAGTTTTCACTGGCACAATAACAACAGTAACTTTCTGGACTACAGTAAAAGTAACAAGTAAGAAATAACCTGTTGGATGTTCTGAGCAATATACCAAGTAGCTAGTTCTTTTTTAAGAGCATAATTGCAAGCTGTAGGGAATCATCACTCCTTATACTAATAATGGTGTTGAGTGCCACGATTACGTGAGAGATCACTCAGAAACAAGAGGATTATTTTGGCTTGAATTAGTTTTTGATCCCAATTTGAGGGCAGCTATAGTTTGTACATATCTGTACTTCATTTTGCATTTTTGATTAAATGGTGAACAATGGTTTGCTACAAGCAAGAAAAATACTATCAAATCTACCTCAAACTTGACAGACCAATGAAAAGAGGAGGAACCAGTGAGCCAAACTATAATTTGTTATATTTTCCCCCCAAAATACAAGTGTGAGCACTTTTTTCCTATTTTAACCATGTTTACCTGGAGAACTTAGCCATTACAACTTTAGTTCTTGGTCAGTTTACTAACCTTAAGAAATTTTTCTTATTCCAGAGGCAAGAGTAAAGTGGAAGTAATACTGTATGTCTGATGACATTTCTCAAAAACTCAGGTTTACTGGGGTTAGTTTTTTAATTAATAAGGTACTGTCTGGTAAAATGTAACTTTCATATGTACATAGAAATCTCCAGAAGCTAAAATTCCTTTTCAGGTTAATGAGAAAGATTTCAGATTTTGCATTTTGCATTATTTGTACAATCTGTCTTTCTTTGCCAAGTAATTGAAAAAACTGTTCTATGAAATAAGCATAGTCCATTATATTCATTTCACACTACAGTGATTAGATCTTTAGAAACGTTTTTCTACTTTATTTTGTTTTTGCTTTTTGCTTTTGATGTAGGAAGTTGAGAATAGGGATCTATTCAAATAAGAATTAATTTCCTTCCTCAATCAATGAAGTGGACAGAACATGCTGTGGAGATTAAACTGTGCTGTTACTGGTTCAGAAAAAATTCAGTTTCCTGTATATCTCTAATCCTTCTTTGGTTTAATCTTAGCAATAATGTAGGCTTCATCAGAATTTTTGTCTTCATTGATACACTTCAGTGCTGGCTTCACATTGCCAGAAGGTATGAGCCAGTACTTAAAATGAAAATAGTATTTTGTATTGTGGTTGACTGTATTAAGATAACATGAAATAATATCACACTGTTACTATCCACTAATAATGATTTCTAATCACTAATAGAATTCATTTGTTAATGTCAACCCAACTAGACCTACTGAATTAAAGAAATGTACAATGCTGATTTACTGTACAAGTCCAGAAATTTAGGTCAAATTGGATCTAGTGAGCTACTGGCCTTGGCAAGGGGCCTATGATACATATAATTTACACCAACCTCAAATGAAATAGCATAACCAATCTTGCAAAAACATTTTTTTTTCAATTTTATAGTAGAAAGAACAATCAAGACAATGTACATAGATCAAACAAGAACAAACTTGGCAATTCCTACTACCAAACAACATTACAACAAAATAAACTGTAGTTCAGTCTTGCAGTTTGGCTCTCCTTTAGGTCACACAGATATGCCAAAACCTCTCTGGCATTCATTTCTGTGTATGAATAGAAGAAGCCAAAGATTTGCACTCCTAATCTTCCTGTGTTCCCAGAGAAGATGTGAAAAGGTGTTGTGATTCCATCCAAGTGACTATCATTAGAGCTCCATGCAGCGACATATCAAGATGTCCAATTTCGCTTTGGGCTTTGGCCAACTTCATAGCATTAGCCCCTCTGATAGTGACAATGATTGATCTAACGCTCTTACCAAAATGAAATTTAATGCCAAAGGAGAAAAATGTTCCACAAAACTTTCCTAAAATAACCAGTTCCAGGCCAAATCCTCTTGGCTACAGAAACGATTCCAAGACTGAATTTAACAATGGAATGGGATGTTGACTGTGTCCAGTTCTGGGCAAAACAATTCAAAAAGGATGTTCAGAAGCTGGAGCATGTCCAGAGGATGGTGACCAAAATG
This sequence comes from Sceloporus undulatus, assembly GCF_019175285.1. NCBI lineage: Eukaryota > Metazoa > Chordata > Lepidosauria > Squamata > Phrynosomatidae > Sceloporus > Sceloporus undulatus. Next base: position 176,999,960 of record NC_056524.1, read on the forward strand.
GTGTAGGGTCTGGGAACCATGCCATATGAGGAGAGACTTAGGGAGCTGGGTATGTTTAGCCTGGAGAAGAGAAGATTAATAGGTGATATGATAACCCTGTTTATGTATTTGAAGGGATGTCACACTGAGGATGGAGCAAGCCTGTTTTCTGCTGCTCCAGAGACTAGAATACAGAACAGTGGAGACAAACTACAGGAAAAGAGATTCCACCTTGACATTAGGAAGAACTTCCTGACATTAAGAGCTGTTTGACAGTGGAACACACTCCCTTGAAGTTTGGTAGAGTCTCTCTCCTTGGAATCTTTAAGCAGAGGCTGGATGGCCATCTGTCAGTGATGCTTTGATTGAGATTTCCGGCATGGAAGGGAGTTGGACTGGGTGGCCCATGTGGTCTCTTCCAACTCTACAATTCTATGATTCTATGACTGAAATCAGGCCTGCACAATTTGTTAAGAGTATTTATGCTCTTCTCAATAAGATATGGAGTTGTCTTGTCCTAAAAACAGTTGTTCATTCTGCAGTTTTACTGATTGTAAGAGTATACTGCTAGTACATTTGACTTAATAGTTCATGCTACAGCTTTATGACATGGCCACCTCAGGAAATTTTTGGCATCATTAATTAATTAGTTAAAATTGATTATTTTGGCACCATTAATTAGTTATTAATATACTTTATTTTGCTCACAATGATTGGCCATGCAGGATAAGGATTATGGCATTTTTCAATCCAACACATATAGAATAATAATAGGTGAGAATGCAATTCGACTCTTTTGTGTATCTGTGTCTGGGTGTATATATAAAGCTTTCTGAAATGTTCAGTTTTCAGCATGAAATTGTGAGAAAGAGTTTGAGAGGTGAAAAACTTGAATGTAGGAAAAAGTGAAATTGACAAAAAAAGCTTTGATATTTCAGTTTTAAAAGACTGGCTTGAATCTTTCTGCATCTGTGGTGATGAATTAGGGTTGCTGACAGGAAATTCACCTTTAACATATGTTCTGAAAAGGCTTCTTGTTTTTTAACAACTGCATGTCAGACAGGTAAACACCGCACTCTATGTACCTGTTTAATTTTGCTACTGCAGAAAATGGAGGCTTTTGTTCAGTTCGTTATTAAAGAGCTATCTAATATTTGCAATTTTTTTCATAAATCCAACAGGTTCAATAAATCTGAGAGTTTAAAAAATCAAATGTAAAAAAGTGAAAACCTAAATCTTAAGTGCACCCAATGTGAAATACTGGCGATTTATATGACATGCTTCTGAAATAAATGTATTTATTAATTCATGAATTTAATTTATATCTCACACATCTTCCGCAGGCCCAAGGTGGCTCACAACATGAATTAAATGAAAAGGTATTTACTTGCCTGCAGAATAAAAGATCTCTGCTTGTCAGTGTAGAAAGCAGGGAAAGCGCCTAATCTTTTGCCAACCATGAATGTACAGATATTGATCTTGCAGACCTCTTTCCAGAGATGTAATTTTAAAATAGATTTTCATGATGATGCTCAGGTCTGTACTGCCTTCTTGAGGCCAATCCTGACACAATTTCGGCCAAATTTCTCTACACTTCCATGTCCTCACCAACCATACCTGAGAAGATGGTTGATATACTGGTACTTGGCAGGCTAATCTGTATTGTAGTTTTAACACTCTGAAGGACTTAATATTGTAAAATGTCTTCAGCTTCAGACATTCCTTGAGGAAAAAAATTTCAGCTGATGTTATTTGAGAAAACTCAAGAAGGAATTTAGCTATAAATAAGGGAAGGTTCTGCTCATCAGTTACTTGGAAATGTCATAAACACTGCAGGGTAGTATGTCCAGCTGATACTCCCTATTGTGCATCTGAATATGAAGTGGGCAGTTGTGTGTAACATCCATGTACATTCAAGTTTACCTGATTCTTCTAACTTTTTAAAGCTGAAAACTGTTTGTGAATCATTGTACTTATCAGACAATAAATCCCAGGATCCAACATTTCCCTAGCATATTTACACTTGTGCAACAGAACTTTCTTCTTTCTTCCTTCCCACAACACAGGAAACCAAAAAATAACTACTGTGATCTGATCCAAGAATCAGGTCAGTTCATTTTAAAATGCAGACCAGACAAAACATGCCAGCATCCTGAGGAAGATGAATGTAAACCTATCATCTTTCTTCTTCTCCCCTCTACAGGCTAACAGTAAGAGAATAACCTTATTATACAGAGTGCAGAACACACATACACACACAAAACACACACCCCTTGTATTAGCTCCACAGCCTGGAACCAGAATATTGGAAACACAAACCTGTCAATAATTTACAAATTTCACTATAATTTCGCCATCAAGAAATGTTAGGTGGCAATTGGGACAGTCCCTTTTTCCTAACAGCACTCTGATTAAGGAACTACTTCCTTCCAGAGAGAGAAAGATGAGATCTGTTCCTTCGTTACTATGTTTTAGAATACATTGGGCCCTTGGTAGTTTCTGGGGTTTGGTTCCAGGAGCCTTTGTGGATACCAAAATCTGTGGATGCTTAAGTCCTATTAAATACAATGGCATATTAAAATGGTGTTCCTTATATAAAATGACAAAATCAAGGTTTGCCTATGGGCATGTATATATATATTTAAGTATTTTCAATCAGTGGATGCCTGAATCTAACGATAAAATATCCATGGATAAGGAGGGCTAAAGGTATTTTGTTTCATTGTTCTTTAATATTGCTTGTCATTCAATCTTGCTCTTTAATTTTTAGTTCTGACTGCAGCTCTCAAATTTTGATTTATTATTGTGGCATTATTTATCTAAAGAAGTTAAATTATTATTATTATTATTATTATTATTATTATTATTATTATTATTAAAAATCCAACCCAGATCCCTGTATGGCAGAGGGTATGAAACATGACCATATAAAAATAACTTTGCAATGCGCTTTAAAAACCTGCTGCATTCATTCAGTTAGAATTTCAGCTTATAGTCTTGTATAACTGGCAAACAGCTGTTTTCAAAGCAATTCGCTATCGTTCTCAATGAAAAAGAAAACCATTCATAAGCAAGTGCAGTGATATAGCACTTCTTTCTCTGTAAAGGTGTCATGCATTAGATTTCTCTTCTGTTGTGGCATGGGCTAGACTGCTTTGTGCTGCCAGCAATAAATCACACCTTTTCCCCTTAAGAAACCTTTCAGCTAAACCTTTCGTCAATACTTTCCTCACAGAGCCTGTTAATATGCACACCTGTCCTTCTGTGCCTGTCAATTATTTCTATCTTGCTGTATCATACAGGGGTCAACAAAAAAGTATTCTATCAACATAACTTGTCATTGTTCAGCTCTTGGAATAGCTGTCTATAGAAACTGGTTAAGACCATAGCAGGATGGCCATTTTGTGGTTGCCATTATTCAACACAAAAAGCAAAGTTATGATTCAATGAGTAAGTTCTCAAGTAAATACATCAATAATGTGGCTCTATTGGCAATACAGTAGTCATGTTTTTGTCTGTGGTTGTTTGCCCTTCCTAAAACAACCCCAGGTTCCAACCCGGCTTTACAAGACAGGGGAAGGTGTAACTGAGAGCTCCAAATATTAACCATTCTGGTCTTTGGTGATATTTCTCCACTCACATCTTTTATTTTGAGTTTACTAGAAATAATATTACAAAAAAGACATTTTAGATTCTCCAACCAATTTTATTTTCAAATTAAGTGAGTAGCAATGGGGAGTCCTGTTGCTCCTTCGACAGCCCATACATTTATGGCACAAATGGAATCATTTTACCTTTGTAACCTAGAGAGTAATTCATATCATAGCAGCATTATCTCTTATAAACAATTTAATGATGATATTGTTCTTATTTACAATGAACAATTCTCTACAAATATGTTTTCTCAATGGATGAATACTATTCATGAATTGATTAAGTTTTCCATGCATTCAAGCAGCTACCATGTAGCATTTTTGGATATTGTAGTATATAGGCACATGGACATTTAGGAATAAAACTATACGGTAAACTTACTAACAGGAATTCCATTCTCCTCTATTCCTTTTTCTATTCTACACAGTTACAAATTAATCTTCCATACGGGCAATTTTTATGCCTAAAAAGAAACTCTATGTTAACTAAAGATTATATTGAGGCTAAAGAGAGTTATAAAACACAATTACTGGAAAGGGGATATTCACAGCGCATTATTGCTTATGCTGAACAATAAGCCGATGCGGTAACAAGGACCACCCCTTTTAAGGGATAGGACTATGAATAAACAGGAGAGACTCATCTTCTCTTTGGCATTTTCACCTTTATTTTTGTAAATAATTAAGATTATCAAGAAACACTGGCATATTGTAGAAGATGTACCAGGATAACAGACACCTCAAGTAGGTTTGAAGAGGACCAAAAATTTACATGACTCATTGGTTCATGCAGATTTTGAGTATTCTAATCATTCTTCTATGCTAATAAAGGCATGCTTTAAATGTGGAGGATGCACTATTTGCGAATTCACCATTCAGACCAATACTTTCATATATCCTATTGACAATTGTTGCTTCAAACTACAACATTTTATGAATTTAACAACCAAGATGGCAATATAATCTACTATAAACCCATGTAATTTACTCTATGTGGGCATGACAACTTGTAAAGTGCACACTTGCTTTTTGGAACATTGTTCTAAAATTCGACACTAGGTCATGGATGCTCCCCTGATGGAACACTTTGTCTCCATTCCCATGGAGAATCATTCAAATTTATAATTGTGGATAAAATATTCCTCACAGATATAATTGGAATGATTGAAATATTCTCTTACTTCTTTTCTAAGCAGAATTGATCTATAAAATTAAATCCCTGCATCCTCAAGGGTTAAATGCTGCTGTAGATGAATTTTCCCCTTTTCAACATTAACATCTGGATCTTCAGGGTTAAATGCAGATGTTAAATTGCTCTCCTTTTTCTTAGTAACTGTTGGAGTTTCTATTGTAATAAAGAGTAACAGATGTGTTCAGTTTTTTGTTCCAGTGATGTTGAAAGTTGGTTGATAGTATAAACATACTGGGTCCTTCCAACAATTTCACATTTCTTTTCTGATATAGATCATTGTTTGGATGAATGAGGGGAAGTGAATTACCAGTGAGTAAGGTTCCTTATAATTCCCCTTTCTGTATGATAGAATTATATAAGACTGCTGTTTACATTCTCATTGTTTGTCATTTCACAGATATTACCCCTAGTACTTTTGGGGTAATATCCCACAGATATTACACCTAGTACATTGCTCCATGGGAACACTACAGACATTCTCTTGGTGTCGCTCCAAATTTGATAACTAGCAAGTGGGATCCATGGATATTTTTTTCCTAGAGCAAAATTGTTTTTTCAATAAAAAAAATTCCCTCATAGTATTTACTATGGATGGATATATGTATTTCTATTACAGATTATCTAAGAAACATTCTGAAGAATACCACCAGTTAATATTCTGAAGAAGACTTTATTTCGAAACAAGGGACTTGGACCAGCCACCTGTCATGTGTTACTGACATATATTTGATTATTTCTTGGGGCTTCAGTCAAGTTGTATGTGTCTTCAATGTGTGTTACTGACATGTTCACTAGTATGCTACTGTTTATATTACATTTTATAACTACTATAGGATCTATTATTTTTTTTGTTAATATAGTATTATTTTGATTTTCTTAGGCCCAAAACAGACAGGCCAAAAGAAGTGGCTTCCGGTTGCTTTAGGGGCATGGCGTTCAGATGACGCACATCCCAAAAGGGGCAGGAAACCACTCATTTTTCAATCCTGAAGTTTGGTGCTTTTGAGCACTCTTGTGTATTTACCTTCCTAAAAGCATGCCACACTTTACAAGATGGGGGGAGATGTAAGTAAGCACTCTAGAGATTCACCATTCTGGCCTCTGAGAGCTCTAAATATGCCAGAGGTGTTGTGGAGGAGAGGAGTGTCGCAGCTACATGGATTGAAGGACTCGAGTATAATAGCATTAGTAAACTTTATCTTTTACTGGAGAATTAAAACATTATTGCATCTCACTGAAGTATAAAACATTCCATAGAATTATGAGTTTATTGTACTTAATATTTTCCATAGAACTACAAAGAGAGTGAAATTATCTCAAAATCATATTTTAATCCTACAAAATCATCAATTTGCAAAGTTTTCTCTATGAAATCTGACCACATACACCTACATAGATCATCTGTGATCCAAAATAAGTGGAAAGGAGGGAACCCATATTATAATACTTCTTATTCTGGTAGTCTGGAGCCAAATTTTACTCACCAGAAATGACCAAATAAATTAGTGTTTGTGCACTTGCAATACAGTATTTTCACAATATATCTCTGCCTTGACAAAAACATTTTCAACATATTTATCAAGAAACTTGGCCCATGTCAGTAATTACTACAATTGCTACAAAAGCTGAGAAATAAGAGTTTGAGATGTGTTGATGCTTGAAACAATTCAGCAGCAGATGGTGACTTTTATTTAGAACTTCTGAGTCTTAGCGCTTCTGAACGTAGAGAATTTAACTAGTATAATTAACATGCTATTGATAGAAGTTGTGCATTATCAAAAACAAAAACACTCCCCAAGGGGAGATGCTACTTCACCTGCATCCTAACAGGGGAAAGAAAAAACCTTATCTTGAAAACAAATATGTTTATAGAAAAAACTAACATAAGGCCAGAAATTACTTGTCAGTATTATGCAAAATATTCAATAAAGCCTTTCTTATTTCATGGGTAGGCAGATCACAGTAATTTTTCTAAAACAATATCAGCACACCAGGAAGAAGAAGCACTACCAGAGAGGTACATAGCTGTTCCATCATCCATTTGCTGTAGTCTCTCTTCTCTAAGAACTCCTGTATGCCAGCTGCCTGTAGAGAAGACCTGCTACGTACCTTCAGGAGCAGTTACCAGGCATCTGAAGATGCCAGCCATGCTGGTGAAACATCAGGAATAAACTGTTCTAGAACATGGCCACATAGCCCAAAAAACCATGGATGCCGGCCATGAAAGCCTTCGATTTCATAATTACCAGGAAGTTACTGAGCTAGTAGCTAGTGAACCACCATTGCCATTACAAGTTCCACGGGCATGCATAGCTCTGCCAAGTCTGCAAACCTTTCAAGATCTCCCTCTGCATCTGTGGAACAGTCTTCCTTTGGATCTCCAGCTGGAGGAAGATCTCATCTGCTTTCTTTAGGGAGTGGAAACCTTCCTCTTAGATTTGGCACATTAACATGCTGAGTTGTGCCTGGGGTTGCTGAAATGGGTAGGGATAGGTGGCATGTTGACGGTTTCAAGTACAATAAGAGTGTCATGTTTTATTGTTTTTCTTTTTAATTGTATATGTTTGATGTTTTTTCAAAAAAAATGCTTGTATTAAAAACATATTCTTTTAAGAAAGAAAATGTGAGTTGTTTTCTGTATGAACTCATTTTCTATATCAAAAAAATCAGTGTGGGGGGTGCACCCAAAGCAGTGTGTTTCTGGTTGCTGTTTGCACAACATTTCAAGGGGAAAGTATACAGAGAATTCAAAATGGTTGTTAGACATGAACAGTATAACAAGAAGGGCAGTGGCTCAAAGGAATAATTATTCTTGATCACCTTTATGAGTTGTTTTAAAGATACATAGCCCACATTGGTTCAATGTCGATTTTTTTATCTGAAGCCCCATACCTAATTAATTTCTTGTACTATAAAAGTATGTTGTTGTGTTTAAAGCAAAACTGGGAAAATACAATTTCATAAGTTGCTTTCATATCCTTCATCATGATGTATGTGATCAAGACCAAACTTCTCGCTCATCAATGAGCATCCACTGTCTGCCTCAATATTTCCAGTAGTGATGTCTAAGGAACCTGTGTAGATTTTATACTCCTCTCTTGCACTCCTGGTGCGGTTCAGCATAGGTTTCTTTTCATTTGCTTGTGGCCAACCTCAAATTGAACAACAGAGAATTAGAAGCATCTTGCATTAAAGCCAGTAAGTAGACAAAAACCTTCTTCAGCCTCGTGAATCACCAGATACTGCCCTCTAATCTCTAACCAGTAGAAGCAGAAAAATCGGAATAGTAATTTATTTCTCAGTAAAAGCTATAGGTCATGTAAATTCCCATTCATTACTCTTCTCAGTTCAAGCCTTCCTTTGACAAAATGTATGGGATAGTGCCTGCATACTTTGGTACACTCCAAACAAACTGGTTGGAGACACAAAAAAAGAAAAAGAAACTATGGCTGAATCCACACTTCAGAAATAATCCAGTTTGACACCACTTTAACTGCCATAGCTCAATGCTGTGGAAATCTGGGAACTGTAGTTTGTTGTGCCACCAAAGCTCTCTCTCTGACACATAAGGCTAAATGTGTCATAGAACTACAATTCCCAGAATGCCATAGCATTGAGCCATAGCAGTTAAAATGGTGTCAAACTGGATTATTTCTGCCGTATGGATAAAACCAAGGAAAGCAGAAAAAATCTGATTATATATATGGGGAGGATTGAAGTTGTCGTCCCCTAAGTTTCCTCTGCCTAAATCTGTATTTTTATATTTCCAAAGGTGAACTCACTGTACCCAGACCAGCCGGTAAAAAGATATACAAAGTGTATATCCTGTGAATGTATTTTTCTTTTTATAGCACCAGATTCTCAATTTTACAGGGTATAAAACTCCTTCAAGTTTCACCTCCTAGCCTTCTGGAACTCTTGCACATGTTGAATTAGCAAGAAATCTATTCAGCAAGAAAATGTCTTCAAAATTGCTAACAGTTGACCAACTCTATTGACTTTCTGTCTCCGAAGTATACACAATACAGCCATGTGGACAGTAAGACCTGCTTGCAGTACAAAACCTGACTATTTTGATCCTTATTGTGATCCGAATGTTTGACACATTTTCAGTAGACTCAAAACAGACTGTCATTTTACTGTTGATGTACTTCAGAATCCCACTTTAAAATAAATAAATCCCCCACTTTCACAGCTGGATACTTTTGGATATATTTTCAGCTTTTTTCTGCCCTCCACACACACCCCTGAATCACTAAATCCACACAGGGTGTCTTTTGCTCAAAAGTCAACAGTCGGGTATCACGGCATGAGGGAAAGAATACTTTTTGTGAGCACAGCAGGGCAAGTGGATTAGTACCACCAAGGAAGCTAAAAAGCCTTTTAAAAAAAATCTCATACACAAATAAAACAAAATCATGATCCATAGAAGCATAACAAGGCTCTCAGACTATGCATCTATACGTTAGGCATAACATGTTAATTATGTGACCATAATAATTTCTATATTGGCTGTATTTCCTATAATTAGAAAGCTTACAAATGGTATGACAGAGTTTTTTAAAAGTAAAATCATCATCATCGTCATCATTTGTGTGACACCTTTTCCCCAGAAGGAACCCAAGGCAGTTCACAGATTTAAAAAACAACATTTGAATACAGATTCAAAACAGTTAAAATCATCTAAAAACAATATAAAACCACACAAAAATAGACAAAAGTTAAAAGCATGGCTAAAACACACATACTCCATAAAAACCACCCTGGTATATTATATATCAAATGCCTGCTTAAATGTCTTGACTTACTGATGAAAGGCAAGCAGGGAGGTGGGCCAGTCTAGCCTCCAGTGGAAGGGAGTTTCAGAAGGTGGGAGCAGCCACCACGAAGGCTCTGTCTCGTGTCTTCACAAAGCGAGCCTGGAATGGTGGTGGGACTGAGAGAAAGCCTTCCCACAAAGATCTTAGTGTTCTGGTAAGATGATAACGGGAAATACAGCTCTTCAAATAATCTGGACCTAAACGATATACTGCTTTATAGGTCATAACCAGGACTTTGAATTCTGCCTGGAAACCAGCCAGCAGCCAGTGAAGCTGTTCCAACAAGGGAATTATATCCTGCCTCTGGCCACAGCATTCTAGACCTGCTGAAGTTTCCAAACAGTTTCCAAAGGCAGCCCCATATGGCATGTGATACAGTAGTCCAAACAAGATATACTCAAGGCACATGTCATAGCTAGATCTGACATCTCAAGGAATGGGCACAGCTGGTGTACTAGTTTCAACTGTGCAAATGTACTCCTTGGCCACTGCTGAGACCTGGGCATCCAGCCTCAGAGTTGAGTCCAGGAGCACACCCAAGCTGTGAGCCTGAGATTTCAGGCGGAGCGTAAGGCAAAGTCCATATTCCCTGATGTGCCTTACGACTGATCAGGAGCACCTCTGTCATGTCTAAATTATGTTTCAATCTGTTTGCCCTCATCAAGTTCATTACTGACAGCAGAATTGGTTCAGTATAGAGCTTCCTTGGAGTCAGATGAAAGGAGAGATAAGAGTCATGTGTCATCAGCATACTGGTAACAATGCATCCCAAAACCCCAGATGGCCTCTCCCAGTGGTTTCATGTAGATATTCAGTACTGAAATGTATTATAGAAAAAGGAGCAGCGTGTTACCGATTTATAAATTCATTTTGGTTACACTTAGAATACCAGGATATCAAAATCACCATCAAAACCACTGTTTTCAAAATCAAGTGTTCTAGAATCTTTAAACAATACCTTTTTCTCATTTGAAATCATTCACATCTTAAATTTTTGTCACTAACACACTGCTTTTAGAAGAACACTTACTTGAATGCATGTTCTTTTGAAATTAGGGATGCTTCAAGAATTCTTTCTTTGCAAATTTTGATACAAATTGACATGACCTGCATCTTCTAGATAAATGCGTAGGCTGGAATTTAGCTGTTAAACTGTTTTCACATTTTGACACAGGTACTGGCTGAAGAATGAACATTTTAAACATGATTTGAAATCTTTATTTTGAGAGAAATTGTGTTTAGAAATATACATTTAAATGCCAATCTTCATGAAGATAAAAATGCTGACAATGATGGAAACAAGAAAATAAAACATATAGGTGAACATGTATGAAAGTGACACATGAACTAGAAGTAGACTGATTACGTCACCTCTAAATGAAATTCATTTCATTTAGGAGTCAAATTTGGTGTAATGTTTTAAGTGTTGGACTATGGAGACCAGGATTCAAATCCCAACTTGGACCTATAAACCTACTGGGTGAACTTGGGCAAGTCACACTCTCTCAGCCCTAGAGGATGGCAATAGGAAATCCTCTGTCAAAAAACTTGACAAGAAAACCCCATGACATGTTCATTCAAAATTATTTGAAGACACACAAGAACAACATTTGAGAATACAGACTGAAAGCGTAGCACAGCCCTGGGGTGATTTTTACACATAAACAGCAAGGCTAAAGTATCCAGATTTTATGTTGAATCCTACCTCTAGTTGTTTCTGGGAGAGTGTTTCTTCCTTTATAGCAAAATGCCAGCCTACTACCAAAATCAGAAATATTGTTGACTTTTGTTTGTATCTATCCTTGCTGCACAAATAATTCAGTTTGAGGCCATTTTAACTGCCCTGGCTCAATGCTACGGAATCCTGGGAACTGAAGTTTATTGTGGCACCAGAGTTCTCTAACAGAAAGATGAAGCAGCAAGAAGGGGCCTCTGGCTGCTCCATCCACGATTGTGCTGGGACCGAAGCAATTTTCAAAGCAGGCCACTGCTGCAGTCCCAAATCAGCCACCACTAGGAGCCAGATTATTCTGATACTGTACTTCCATCCCATTCTCCATGGCCCTTAAAGTAAATGAATCTTTGTGGATTCATTCTTTGTAACTTCGCCGTACCATACTGGGATATTAGAATGCCAGGAAGCTCAAATCTTCATGTATTCTTTACAACAATAAATCTAGAGAACAGTGATTTGATTACTCTGGAGAGGCTCAAAATTCCCTCACATAAATTAGCATTAAAAGTGCACTACAGAACTTGTCTATAAATAGATATTTCCAGGGTAGATCATTTATTGGAAAACTAATTGTATTAACTGCTTGTGTGAACAATAACCCAGCTTTCTATCTTATAGTGTTATTTAATAAACCTGAGCTAAAACACATGCAACACATTAAGTCAGTAGGGCATTATCACATAATCCAATTGTGTCCAATAAAAGACATACATGGGCATCTTTTGCCATGAATCTTTTGCTGATTTAACTACATGACCACATCTAGCAAATGTTAAAATGATATGTGCATATTTTGCTTGAATTTATGAGAAGTCTGAATAATGACAGAAAGATGGGAAGAAAAAAATATTAGCACCGACTAACATTTTACCCTAGTGTTCCCAAGTCAAATGGAAGCATAAATGCAAAAGGAATTACATATCTACTTTCAGATCATTAAAATGTGACAGTTTCTTGCCATTTTAATGTTTTCAGCAGAAAAGAAAATATTGACATAGTTTGCATTTAGTCTCTCATAAGTATCAGTGTGCTAATGTGAATTACTAACCCATGTTCCTATCATTTTATGGATGTTATTTATTTATTTTGAATATTTGTACCTTGTTCTTTAGGCACAAAGCCTCTCAGAGCAGTTTCCAGTCCTCAGTCTCACAATCTAAATAGGAGCTAGTCTACACATAAGTGTGTTATGCAAATTGTTATTTATTTCTGCACATTCGCATTGACATGTAATTGTCTTCAATTTCCTGCACAAATTCGCATCAATTCACATCTATCCTTCCCCCCCCCCCCCGTGAAAATGTACTGCCATCTGGAGCAGACAAATGGCCATGTGTTTGGTAATGCACATTCTTGGATACTCCAGCAAAAACTGCAAAGCTTTTTTTTTCACAGTTTCTGAAGAGATTTGCCCCCTCCCCCCCAAAAAGCCCAAATACCTCCGAACTGAATGTGGCAGAATCACATTCTATTCAAATACAATTAGGAGCATTTTATTCATGTAGACAAGCCCTAAGACACACAAGGAGAAGGAAACAACAATGGGGAAGAGGATGAAGCCTAGCAGATACTGCTGATATAAAGGTATGTTTAACAGAAATGTATTAGATCTCCAAAACAGACATACTGTATGTGAGATTGTTTTGTCTCTCCTACAGCCCTCCTGCAAACCGAATATGGTAAATTAATCTAACTATGGAAAGGTCTATTTTATCTCTTTTGCCACACTGCTAAAAATAAACATAACCACCATACACAGAAGTCTGTACTAGTATAGCCTACTTTTAATTCTCTAGAACACGCTGATTTTATTAGAAACTGTTTCCTGTTATTGTAAACATCCCAAATATTTCCAAACTTAACTGCTTGGAAACATCTATGGAAAATAAACTAATATAGTGACTATAAACATCCTTTTTTTTAGTACAGTACTGGTTAAACGAATCCACTTCTTTCTTTTTGCAGATGTATGGTTATGTCAAATGAAACTTGCCATTTGAAGGATTGCTGTAATTCTTAACCATGCTTTTCTCATAAAAAGTACATTTGAAAATATGTTAACTTGTTTTTGAGTAAAAACATATGTAGGATTCCTCTATTTAAGATGCAGTAAGTGTCATAATTATGTATTTGTTTGAAACAACCCTTAATATTGTAGACATTACTTTCTAATCCCCTGACTATACCTTGCAGTATCTAATAGCTTGAATGTAAACTGCAATTTGGGATATGATACTTGTCTCATATTTGTTTATTTATTTAGCGTCATCATTGTAGATGTTGTTGTTGTGTGACTTCAAGTAGTTTCCAACTTATGGTGACTCTAAGGCAACCCTATCTTTGCAAGATCTGTGCACAGTAGGTTTGCCATTGCCTTCCCCTGAGATTCAGAGTGTGTGACTTGCCCAAAGTCATTCAGTAGGTTTCATGGCCAAGCTGGGAAATAAACCCTGGTCTCCAGAGTCACAGTCCATCACTCAAACCACTATGCCATGGTGCTTTACCAGTGGAAATAAAAATAACAAAACAGTTTCCTGTCCTCAGGCTTACTATCTGTCTTAGGAACAGCATATTACGCAGCTGACCAAATCTGCTTATTATCCCCCTTTTGGACCTGCTTTTATACTATATTTAGTCACTCCTTTTTCTTACCTCCATTTATTAGTTTAACAGGACATCACCACAAGTAAAATAAGATGTTTTTTGGTCTCTTCTAACTAGTCAATTAGATAAGACTCGCAGCAGTTCATGATCACCAATCATCCAACTGGAAATGATATTTTTATGGTCTTTCAACAACTTTATATCTGCCTGATTGCATCATGTATGACTCAACACGAACAAGCACTATTCTAACAGATAAGTACACCTGACCATCTTTCTCTCTCTCTCTCTCTCTCTCTCTCTCTCTCTCTTTCAGCTAGACTCTCTCATATTTACATTAGGAGGGGGTTTTTTTGGACATTTATACACTTAGGTGGCTGAACACTCAACACTGGCTTCATTTGCACTATTACCTCTATGTCACAGAGTGTGCTGATTTTTTCTTTCTTTCAATATGCATTCTTCAGGACCTTGACCTTTGCAAAATATATGTTAAATACAGCATCAAGATTATAACACCACCCTATGACTGGATCAATGTGCTGTACTACACCAAAAAATGTATTTTGTAATCCAGGAGTCAGCAATATTTAGGGATTTGAGGGCTAGCTTTGTGCACCCATCACCCTCAAGGAGCCACACTGACTACCAAAAAACAAACAAAAAAAGTTCGCTTTGAAATATACCTTTTTCTTTTGGAGGAGGGAGGAGGGTGTTAAACAATGTAAGGAACCCTGTAACCTATTTAAAAGGTGACCAGATTCTGGAGGTTTCCAGAAGCAGCAATTCACTTTTTAGCGGAATTGGGAAAAAGCAAGCTCCAAGGGAGTTTGGAAGGGCAAGGGGCTGCATGCTGCCCTAGGGTGAGAGTTTGCACCCATCCCTGCTATAACCAGTAAGGTTGTGGTGACTATATTAGCTTACTTGCATATGGCTAACTCCTTTGCTCCCTGCTTGCCATCTCTTGCTCATGTGACTGGGGCTGGGACACCACCTGTATTCCTGAGATGTACATGTTGGGTCAGGGAGGGATTTAAAAGTAGTATTAGGATGCACATGATTCAGTGACATACCTTCAGCTTCTTTTCCACAATAAAGAACACAATTGCCATAAATGCCTTCTATGCACACTCTGCTATTGGCTTTATGTCTCATGAAGATTGCTATCAGGACACTGGAATTAAAGAAGCTAAAAAGGGAGTAAAATATAAGGACACTTTATGTGGCCTCTTGTTTCACCTCATCTTCACATCAATTAATGACCTGTGCTATTTGGACCATGTTTTATTATTTAATTTGAAGGAACAAAATACTTGTATCCTTTTAGAGGAATGAGACAAAGTAAGACAAGAAATGTAAATTATCAACTTTAAAAGGGTCAGGCTGTGACAAAGGCTGTGACAAATGCACAAGTGAGTATATGTCCTAAGGGAGGAAAAGATTTCATCTGGGACTTATTTAATCAGCATACTCTGTAACAAGAGGAGAAAGTTAAGCAGAACAACCATTTTGAATAATGAAGAGTCATTATATATAAAGAAAAACTCTAGAAACATGTATTAATGGACCTTTTTACCTGCTTCACTAGTAATTATTAGTACACTGGCCATTGAGTGCAAAGAGTACCAATGCCATAACAAATTAGTGAACTGCACTTTTAATTCACATGTTCCTCCATTTCTCACAAGTCCAATGTTGTGTACAGCCAGGTAATAGCTAAATTAACACAGTAATCAAAATGAGTATCCAACATAATCAGCAACATCTTCCCCTAGTTCACTAATGAAGTAAAACACATTTCTTTATTTTATTGCATTCTTTCAGTGTTGATTTAAAGCAGTGTTAGCTAATATGAATGCCATAGATAGTTCCTCATATGAATTTAAAGAGAGAAAGAAAAAGGAAATGTGAGAGAAATTTAACCATAATAAAGAGAAAATATATAACCTGTCTCAGATTAACAGTGCTAGATGCCTGAGGAGTACTTTTCCAACCACAATAAACTTTGTCCACATTGGGTATTACTAAGGCAGCATTCAGAAAATCACAGTGACCTGAAATTGTAGTAGTTACAGAAATAAACCACGGACCTTTTCTCATATGGCTTCAGATAGGGCTTGGAAATTGACATAAAATCTATCTTAATATATTATCTTAATATATTAGGATTAGGAAGGGAGAGGTGTCTTAAATTTTCTTCACTTTGCCAAAATGATGGCATGAGCATTTGAATTTAGACATCTTCTAGCAAACTCAACATTTCAAGTACAATCATCAAAGAATGAATATCTTTCCCAATGTGGAAAGTGAAAGTAGTACAAACAGGTACCAATAATATTACATGGTCCTTGGCCCTTTTCTCAATTAAAATGCTTATATCTTACCAGATCACTGTTTAAAGTCCCAACCTAAGTTACACAAACACAACAGACAAGATCCCCAAGGATGGGATTTCTGCAGTCACAGAAAAAGAATGCATTGGAAAGAGAGTTCTTACTCTTCAAAAGAGTGGAAAGGTCTCTTAGAAGAGACTGTTGGTGGACCAGCTTGTGTTCTTGCACTAAAGGCTCTAGTCTTTGAGGGACAGAAGGAAAAAGCTTACAGGAACAGGGATAAGTTCAGGGTTTTTAGCAGAGGTGGAAAAAAGAAAAATCCAAGGGAGTCTGAAAGGGAGGCTGTATGCAGCCCTAGGGCCAGACTTTGTTCATCCGTGCTGTAATCAGTGAAGTTGTGGTCCTCAAAGTGGGGAATTGGGCACTAAAATGACGAATACAATTCAATGTGGCCCATGTGTAAAGTGATGTATATTGGTGCCAAAAAACCTAATTTTCTGTGTGCACTGATGGAATCTGATCTTGCAATGACTGATAAAGAAAAAATATTGGATTAGCCTGAATTATGTGATGAAGATGGTGGAGCTAGTTTCTGGTTGTTGTAAAAAAAATTTGGGGCATAATAAAAAATAAAATAAAGTTGCTGATCATGCTGTGCTTCTGCAAATCTATACTGTGATCACACATGAACTTCTATGATTAGTTTTGGTCAGTATGATAAACCGTTCTCTTAATCATTTTTTAAATCTCTTTTAAGATCGTTTAAAATAAAATTGTAAGAAAAGTCTTCCACAAATCTACTATATACTTTTTCAAGACTAAATTACGGACATCTTTACAAATTTTCCAGCCAAGGACAGCTGTGATTATTCTTATATTATTTTCTAACACTTTCCTAACAATTCTGACTATTCTGATTGGCTAGTTACAGTTCTAAATTAAAGTACTGAGCATTTTCAGAGGAGTACATTAAATAGATATGTGGTACAATTCTGTACATGTCTACTAAAAAATAAACCCCATTCCTTTCAGTGGAGCTTACTTTAAGGTATAGCATTGTAGCTTAAGAGCCAAACTCTGTATTATGTCTAAACTGCGACTGGTGACAAGGGATTTTATTTTGTATTAAGACTTTTACTATTTTTTAACTATTGATGAAGAGTGGCAGTAATTTATATTCTGATGATGGCTGGAGAAGGTAGGACTAAACCTCTCTTTATACACTGCAATCAGGCAAACAGCTCAGTGTTGCACCTCTCTTTAGTTAAGAAAAATTGGGGGGGGGGGAGAGGATTGCATGCAAAGCATTAAATATAATATCTGGTTCTGCCTCCTGTTACACTACTCAACTACTTATTACTGGCTTTTCTTGTTCTTGTAAAATGCACTAGGAGACCTTGTTTAGCACAGTGCCCTTTTCTACAAAGTACAATACATATATAAACAGGCAGAAAGAAAAGTGCTTCTTCTTTCCAATATGCCATGATCTTAATCATACTTCCTCTGCTTTGTAAAGGTTTGACCTCTCTTGTCATTTATATTGCAACCTGAGCATTAATATCACAGACCACCAAAACATCAGCCCAAAGCTGACCTTGCCTTTAGGCTGTAGAAATGTGATTCTTGTAACTATAGAAACTAAGCCACCAACATTTCATCTTTAATTCATTTGACTAATTTGAATGCAGAAGTATTGAGAAATTGAAAATTAAAGTTTGGTCCGTCTCAAGAAAGCAATTCAAATGCTAATAGCAGCTAGCTTGCCTCTGGGGGCTTGGGATCCAATTCACTGATACTTAATTACAATACAAAATTATTGAAACATGCTTCAAAATTGACAAATAGTAAAGTTGCCACTAAACCCAAAGCTGCTGGTTAATCTTATCCAAAATAC
Source organism: Sceloporus undulatus (assembly GCF_019175285.1). Taxonomy (NCBI): domain Eukaryota; kingdom Metazoa; phylum Chordata; class Lepidosauria; order Squamata; family Phrynosomatidae; genus Sceloporus; species Sceloporus undulatus. The sequence goes on from NC_056524.1 coordinate 177,018,170, forward strand.
ACAGGATCCCATCACACATCCTTATTTTTTCTTATTCTGAGTGAAGCCTGTAGACTGAGCAGGCATGGCATCTCCCTCTGTTTCTGGGTTAGGTGTCCATCCTAGCTTGGTCAATGACCAAGAACAGCAATAGCAGTAGCAATAGTATTTACATTTCTATACCACTACACAGTGAACTCAGTACCTCTAGATGGTTCACAATCTTGTAAGCCAATTGCCCCAAACAAGCTGAGTACTCTTTTTACAGACCTACAAAAGGATGGGAGGCTGAGTCAACCTGGAGCGCTCTGGGATCAAACTCACAACACTGAGGCTGCAGTAGTGGCATTTTACCACTAATCTTTCCATGAGGATTACAAGTTTGAAACAGTGTATGTACAATCAGCCTTTCATATCCACAGGTTCCAATCCAGACACACACACAGACAAACACACACACACACACACACACACACACACGATAAAAACCGCAGGAGCTCAAATCCTATGATTTTTAATAGCAGTGCATCATGCATGCAACTATGCTGCCTCAGCCACATACATGCACCACCATTAGGGACAATGGGGTGGGGGCATTCACAGATGCTCAAATCCACAGATAGTAAGCCCACAGTTGGGGTGGGCAGACTGTATTATAGAAATGACTTAAAGCAATACATGGTATCACAATGTTTAGATTGATGAAAATGCAATAACAATATGTCAATGACAAAATTTTAAGTTTAATTTATAATAAAATTACTTTTTTTAAAAAAAACTTGTCTATCAGTAGAAGCTAGCAAAGAACAGATTTCCAGTCCATGTCAGTTTCACATGTGCACATGTGCAAGCCCATTCTGCCCCATTTTGACCATTCTGTATTGATCTGCAATCAACAAGAACCCATATGTCATGTATATTAAAATGCATTTACATATTTAGATAAAATTCATTTTCTAAAAATTCACATTTCTGAACATTTTGCAGCTGAGAAGTGCATCATACGAACATCAAGCCCAACACCCTGCTCACTGCACAATCTGCAGCTAGAGCATCCCCAGCAGTAGGCCCAGCCTCTTTTTGAAGACATCCAGAGAAGGAGACTCCTAAGACCAGTCCCGAGGGTAGGTTGTTCAAGGTAAAGAGTCCAGTATCTTGCACTCTGAATATAAGGGGGGGGGATATATCAACAGAGGAAAGATCCAGGGCATGGCACACTACATGCAGAACTGGCTCCACCACATCCACAGAGGAAATTCCAAGCTTTCAAGGATCTCAAAACAGTTTGGCTCCTCTATGTGAAGCAAGGCAACAAAAACGTCCACAGAGGGGAATTTGCTGAGTGGCCAGGAAAAGACTATTGAGTCTTCTCTTTTTGTTGCTGTTGTTCTCTTTTTCTCATGATATGCCTCAAATGATTTCCACTTCAAGTCTTTGTCTCAGGATTAATCCTTCTCATACTTCCTTCAATACCTAGGCAGATGATTCCATAGAATTCAGAACCAATGCCTCTCCTGAAATAATACAGCCATCAGATGTAAGCTACAGCTACCAGATGTAAGCTCATAGTTGGGTCTTACGCAATTTAAGACTGGGACATTTTACAACTCACTTCAAAAACTAGATCATGCAATATGCTTCAGCTTTTGGTTCACTTGCATCTTTTCTTCCTTTCCCATTGCAGATCCCCTGGGGACAAAGCACCTTGATGTGATCAGATATAAGACATGACACACTGTGCTGTTTTAATTGCACCACACAAAATAATCTTGATGCAATGATGAATAAAGTTAGATAAAAATACATTTTTTATATTTAGTTAGTTATTTGCACTGTTTTATCAATGTACATTTGCACTGGTGAAGTGGGGGGGTGAAAAAACTTTAAGCTGTTACAAACTATGCAATGCATAGTGCTTTTAATAAAACTGAGATTTTAAAAAAAATGGAGATTCCTAATGCATTTTATTTTTCGTTAAAAATCAGACTATTGATTCAGAATTTTAAGAATAAGGCAAATTTTAGTCATACCATTTACCTAATTGTGAACAAATTATTTTCTTAATTATCCTCATGGTTAGCCCAAGATATTTTTCTGCCTGAAGAGCAAATTTTGCAGCCATTTTTGCTTTCTTAGGCGGGTTATAAACCGCCATGAAAGTACGGAGTCAGTCCATACTAGGGTTAGGAAGGTGCGGTGCTTCTGCACCCCCCTAACCCTAGTACGGACTGAGTCCGTACAAAATGGTGGCTCCCCTTCCACATGGGGGCCGCCATGACGACATCACGACCGTGCCGCCTCTATATGAGGCGGCGCGGATGTGACATCGTCGGTCCGTGCCAGGGCACTTAGTGCGCCGTTTGCGCGGACCAGGAAGGAGCTCTGTTTCGGAGCTCCTTCCTGGTTTGCGGCGCCGCTTTGCGTCGCTGGGCGCAGCCTTCAGACGGCTGCGCCCAGCAAAGCAAGGGAGAAAGGGGCCAAGCGGCCCCTTTCTCCTCCTCCCCGCCGCTGCGGGGTGTCCACAACCGGGGAAAGGGGCGGGTGCAGCCCGCCCCAAGGGCGGTCTGTAACCGCCATAATTCCAAAGTCAGGAGTAAAATCTCATGGTGACCACATTATCTTTGGACACTTGAGGTAGGAAATCTCCCTTTTATGGCAGAAAGTTTTTTTTTAAAAAAAGTCTCAAATTTTTTAAACTGGAAATCAACTCCATGCAGGCAGGGGGTCTCTTACTATCCTACTAGCAAGACTTGTTACTATATAGAACTGATTGGGCTCAGAGGTAAGAAACAAATGCCAGTATTTTCAAAGTGTTTTGTGCTGGGTAAACATATATTTAAGACTTTATTCTGATTCTGTGAGCCCCCCCACCAGGTTGGGGAAACAAATCAGTCCGGCAGACTTCTCAGTATCATATGTTTAAAAGGTCAGGGGGAAAAATGAGAATGTTTTGAACAAAGTTATAAACCTAGGGAAATTTTGGGCAGATTGTGTCAAATGGAGCCAAGGGAAGATGGTAAGCTGTCCATTTATTTAAATGACAGACAGGATTAAGTTGAAGGAAAGCACTGTAAATTAATTAGTGAAGCATTACACAGGTTTTTACTGCCTCAACTGTTTTCAAAGACCAAATTGGAAATGTTACTTGATTAAATTTCCCTTTATGGATATAAGTGATGAAGACGAGAAAAATGTTGAATACTTGTGACATCCCGGAACAGCAGTAGCCATTATGAGACAACTTGCAGTATATAAGTCCAGACTGGATGCACTAAGAGCGTTGACTCATAAGAACTAAAAATGAGATAAGTCAATTCTGGTGGTAATGTAAAGATAATAATGGTGGTGGAGCAAATCCCATTCAATTGCCTAACAAATTTCATCCTAGCTATGTCCCTGAGGCCTAGATTGCAAGTTAAATGCTGTACTGGCTAAATATGTTGGGAAAGGATGATGTTAAGCCATGAATGCCATAATGGGTGTGGTAGGACAAATTCAGTTTTAATTACATTTTTGCTGGTAGAAGAATAGCTAAAGGAAGGAGACCTGTAAATATAACACAAACTTGTATGCACTTTAACTAGAAAAAGGCACCAAAAGATACCCGTGAGTATTTGTTTCTAAAAGATTGTATGTTAAATTGTTAAAATGTTATAACAGTCTAAGGTTAATAAAAACTATGCATGATGTGAATTTGTCAACCAATTGTTGAAATTAAAAAGATGATAACAATCCTCCTCTACCTCTTCTGAGCTGGAGTGAGGGGTTTGCCTCAGGTATGTAAGTCATGAGAAGGGTGTTGGAGAGAGAACACCACCACTCTCCACCCACTTTCTATAGATGTTTTGTTTGGATTATCATTACTGAAACAGTCCTCCACTGCTTGTCCATCTCCTATCAGCCTCACAGACTAGCCACCCATCTCTGATGATTTTCTCTGACCTACTTCAGAAAGTCAGAAGAGATCTCTAGCTGACTGGCTTTATTCTCAAGTGCAACAGCTGCTGCATGTCACGCAC